>NC_049980.1:13661913-13664206 GCF_000003815.2 Branchiostoma floridae | reverse complement strand
CAATGAATGTGACAGTGTGTTCGTCCCACGACGAGCTGCCTACCCCGAAAAAGATACTGAAAAATTTTGACCTTGTTGTCTTCGAATGCATTGTGATCGATGCTTTGTAAATGATGTATTGGACACCTAGATGTCTGAAGTGTGCACAGCTCAGAAATAACTATTGTTGCATGTGTAGATCTCTTTAAGTTCCAGTATTTTTAATCTACCGGTATAAGTCTTACTACCGGTATTATGCCAATGCACGTTAATTGTAAATTGATTGAAAATTGAAACTGTAAACTTAAACTTGACAACATAAATGAAAAGAGTTATTCATTGACAAAGAATTGTCCTATATGAAAACCTGTGTTTTTTCACACAATACAGTACGATACCTTATCATAGAAGACTGCTAAGCCCGTTCGCTCACGTTCGGCACCTTCCTTCGCCAGTCCTCGCCTCCCTTTCCGCGTCCAGACATTTCTTCTTACGGTGCAATGAGAAGAGACAGAAAAGACGAGACAAAAATTAAACCTACTCCAGAAATATGGGAAGACTATACTTAACAATATACCTAAAAGAAAGCTCAGCTACGTGTATTGGCATGACAGGAAGCTCACATGTTTTGTCATTGTAATTTCAGTTCTAGTTTTAACATAGAAATTGCGAGAGAAATCATTATACCTCTTGTTTGTTGGCAGGGTGTAGGGTGTGCTTTGATGAAATCCTAAGTAATGCTGCTTTTGGCATAATGCTGCCTTTGTTTTGCTTGAATTTTCGAGAGCAATGGCTACTTCCGCACTCATTGCTTCAGTCTGCTTCTGTGATATACAAGCCCAATGCATAGCTGATTCAGTTTCTGTGACTATGTCGACGCCGAGATGGCAAGTTTTATCTAAACGACTAAACTAGTAATATTAAATAGGTTATTCAGCCACCTGTCCTCCTTTCTGGCCTGTGCCGTTCTCTTGGTTCGGGACCCAAGAAAACAACACGAGGCAGATTATGTAATGGTCTAGGTGCCCGACAACCACTGACCATGACATAAAACAGAAATGACAACAGATGGTGAACCAGGGAAAACCCTGTTTATAAAGAACAGAATTTGAAATAATTGACCGAATACCGTTCGGCCTTCGACATAATCACAGAAACCAAACCAGCCACACACCAGGTCTGTACACCACAGAAACGGACTGAAGCCCTGAATTCAAAAGGAGCCCCCATTTACAAAATGTCCTAATGTAAACCCCTCCCGACAACATTGCTCGGAATGTCAACAGAACACACTCAAGCACCTTACCTACAACTAAGAGTTCAGTTGACGAAACTAATCACAACTAATTTACTTCCTATCATGCCGATAAAAAGTAAGTCCCAGCCCATCTCTGCTATATGTTTCCGTTTTACACCCCATAAGACACAAGGGTAACTAGAGTTCGGTGACCTCATACCTCCATGAAAATTTAGAGCTTTTGTAAATTTCATGCAATTGACTAAGACATTAACATAATTTATGCATGGTGTTGTTCATCATTGACAAACGTACACATGTCACAATTATAAAATTCCCATTATTAATCATAAAGTTGTTTTCCAATTTTTACATAAATTATGCAAATAAGTTCCTCATTATCATATTTGGTATCTGCTTATATTCCACCTATCATATTAACATGTGTTACATTTATTGAAGTCCAGTTATTGAAAACAATGGAATTATACAATTTCCTCATTAATTATGCAAATTAACTCCTCATTTGCATAACATGCATATCATTATAAACATCTTTGCCTAAGCTACCTGCATACCTAAAATGTAGGCAATCCGTCAATCCTTTCTGCAGTTATCCTCTTTGGAATGTCTTGACAAAAACGCCCCTGCAGTTCCACAATTGAATGTTAGGGGACTGAAACTTGCCCCACTTTGTCATGACACTGAAAGCTATCTACCACTTAAATGTCACGACCATATCACGTACGGGACATCATCATCATCATCGGTCGACGTGATCAAATGTAAACATGTTCGCACACGACGGGGTGATACCGCCCCTTTCGGGGTGACATACCCTTTCGCTGGCTAATTACAAGACGGGGATGCGCCAGGTCTCCCGTCCGGGTGAATGATGTAAATCACCGTGTGGCTGATACGGTATGGAGGTTCGCCAGGCCTCCAACCGGGTGATTTGAAGTGAATCACCAACTCCGGACAGAAGGGTTTGCTCCATCACACCGCACCATCGCACGTGTGGGGGTTCTTTAACGTGCATGGGGTGTGACTCTCCCCATACACGGGACCTCCATTTAA
>NC_049980.1:13660966-13661813 GCF_000003815.2 Branchiostoma floridae | reverse complement strand
GGATTCGAACCGGCGACCTCTCGGTCACGGGCCGTATACACTACCACTGTGCTACACGGCCCCACAACGGGACAAGAGATACATTGAAAAACTGCTATGATAGAATATTCTCATTAATTATGCAAATGTACTCCTATATTGCATAATTACTATTTTATCTTGTACAACATTGTCTAAGGTACCTACATACCAAAAATCATGAAAATCCGTTGTTCCCTTCTTGAGTTATCCTCGTCAGAAGTTTTTGACAAAAATGCCCCTGCTATCCCAAAACTAGACGCTAGGGGGCCCAAACTTATGTCATTTTTTCCTGAGCATAAGAGCTATCTAATACTTAAAAATCTTGACCATAGCATGTTCAGAACACAGAGATAGCAAAACCGGAAGTTGCGCTGCAGTACCAAGGTCATACACCAGGGGGCCCAAAATTGACCTTGACCTTCGTCTTCCCAACCCCTACCCACATACCTAATATCATCGTAGTCCATCAAGAGGTTCTCAAGTTATGCTGACCACAAATATGCGGACACACAGACACACAGACACACAGACACACACACAGACACACAGACACACAGACAGACACACTCAAAACTATACCTCCATTTTTTCATGGAGGTAATTACCTGCATGTATGCAGGTATGGTTTTCACGGGCGTGGGAAAATTTGGAAGCTGGGGATTTAGGGCGCTGTATCTCGAGAACGGATGGTGCGAGCACAACGATTTTTGGTACGTGGGTTGGGGGTGGTGGCTTGACACTCAGGTTTGATTTTGGGCCTCCTGGCGCTTGAACTTGACGTTTCAGTGGCATTTTTGTGTTTTGGGGCCAGTGTTTCTTTCAGCCA
>NC_049980.1:13641263-13660866 GCF_000003815.2 Branchiostoma floridae | reverse complement strand
TGCTGATGGGGGCTACCACTATTCTATGTTGTCTATGGACCTACTGTAAAAACTTAATTGGTCAAATTATGCAAATAACCTCCCAGTGTCAAGTGTTATAGCACTCCAGGAATAAATCTTTAATGAATATCATTGCCACACTAAGGAGATTTAGCAGCTGCATTAGGTCAGTACATTGAAATAGGAAGATATCAGTACTGAATATATCATATGTGACAGAATAACTTCAAGGGCCATCTGAGACAAAAAAAGGTAGGAAAAGTCGTCTCAACAAATTCAAGGTACTGTGGTTGGTTACATGGTTAAGAAATCCAAAATAAGTAATGTTCATCCATGCCCAAACTTACACATTCCGAAAATGGAATTTCAGACTTTTGCATGGTGCACATTTTCCAACCACGCAAACACGGACAAAAAGGGGAAAAAATACACAATAGGTCTACAGACACCCAATACATTTCATGCAGGCCTGAGGTCTACGAACTCTTGTTAACTTAGTTTCAGGTCCCTTGGCAGGGCGTAAACTCGAGCACCGATCTTTCTGGACTTCACCTTAATGGCACCAATAGGGTCCTGGAAGCAACAAAGCGAAAGTTCAGTTAGTAATTTTGTAATTAATAACGCACAAAAGGCCGCACAAAATATTTCCTTCTTATCATGCCACCGACAAGTTATTCCCAGCCCATCGATCTCTGCGAGATATTTCCGTTTTACACCCAATAAAACACACAGGAACTTATCTTAGTTTCAGGTCCTCTGGCAGGGCGTACACACAAGCACCGATCGTTCTGGACGTCACCGTACAGCTAGCCGTGGAAATGGCATCGGACAACCTCTCACCAGGATAAGTCCCACCAGGAACATTGCAGCTGCAGTTAATCCGGACTTGATGGCACCAATCAGATCCTGTAAGCAAGAAAAAAGTGAAATAACAATTAGTTTAAGACAGACTAACGTCAAGAAATGCCATGGTTGAGGCAAAAGATAAGGCACAGGTATGTCTTGAATGTAAGTGCAGCTTGGTCTGCGTTTTTTTGTATCATCCGACGGTCACAAAAGAATTCAACGTTTACGTATACGCTATCGATTTTTGAAATAACATTGGACTGATAATAAGGTATTCAAAACGCGTATAAACACACATAAAACGCTCTGGGAAGTACGACCAAACCTGTTATCTAAGGTAGGACGCTGAAAGGACAAAGGACTACGCCACCGAGCGGCCGTGATGTTGTTCTGTACTGGTAAGCTGCGAGGTATTTAAGACCGTCAACTCAGACACCTGGCAGACATATGGCGCGACACTGTCCACGATTCAGGTCTGGTATAAAAAAAGCCCCTGGTGTCATTGGTCAAAAGAATGCACTTCTTTGTTTGGTTATCTGAAATAATGAAATTAATTGCAGCACACGACCAGGACCAATGATGCCTGAGGGATGACTGATTGCTTGACCAATCAGTGACCAGTAATTATTTTCACCTGTGTTGGACACACCTTTGTTCATCTCCCCCAGACCATTTTCGATTCTTTTACAAAGTGAGACCGTAACGTTACCCGCTTCTTCTCACGGACTCGCACCGTAACCAGAAATATCTACACACGGCAAGGGCTGCCGAAGGGAGATGCCAACCGTTACCGCTTCGCGACAACGCCCCGAGATCCGGAGATGTCAAGAAATATCCGGGGTCATCTACGAGACGACCGGCGGCGTTTTATACGGCTCTGCTTAGCATTAGCTATGTTGGTGAACGTTAATTCATTGCAGTTTATGAGATTTGTCCAGTTCTAATTGTGTGGGCCACATTCCCACTTACCGTTGGGCATCCGTTGAGCATGTTGTGTTTGTTACAACGAGGCGAGGCAGCTAATGCGAGCCCGTCTCTTTTACCATAATAGCTCCGCACGGCGAAATATCTCCAATCGATCGGTATCGGAGGCAAGGGCTGCGAAGGGGGAGGCCAAGGCTCACCGTAACGCGGGTGCTACACAACACATTCCGGGAGACGTCGGGAGAATCTCCGGGTTCATCTTTTTTGGAGATCTGCGGTGTTCAAAACAGCAGGCGGGCGCCTTGGTCTTCCCCAGACATTTGACAAGGTAATAAAGCCGTACATTTGTTGGTAGCATGCATTATGAAAAAGAGTGTCATTGTCAACATGCAACATAACCCAGATCTTTATTTTCATGTCTTTGTCGAAACATACCAACACAAAGGAATTCATCAGGTCTGTCTAAACTTACCAACACAAAGGAATTCATTACGTTTACAGTTTCTATAACGTTAACAATGCTTAGTTAAAAAGTAGTTTTCTTTTACTTAAATATCTATGGGTTTTGTCAGATGGAAAATTTGGTTATGAACTTTTTAAACAATACATCAAATAATTTGTTTGTGTAATATTGTCGTAGTCTGTATAGGTTGACATTAGCACTAGTAGCAGAGGCCAAGGTGCAGTTCTAATTGTGCCACAGTCGCACCTAATGCATGTCTCTTTATTTTACTGATATCACAGAAATGTCCAGACGTACTAAGGGAGGAGCTGGGTAAGGAAGGTGCCAGGCGCAACCGTCACTGAAGATGCTTCCCGATCGCGACATCAGTGCATCACCAAGCCAAGCAGGAGGCGTCAAGCCTATACGTACGGTGTTTTTCAGAACTCAGAGTAAAGTGGTTTTAGGACCCTTATTACATTAATCCATTATATTCTGCATGGCTGCTGTTATTATTTACACCCCTGGGTCATAAGGAGTCATTATGACCCTTTTAAATATGTTTGGAAATAGATGGTTTTTAGTATGCTTTGATTTAAATGTTTTAATCATATCATGCCATTCCAGTACAGGAGTGGCTAACAGTAAATTGATGTTTTCATTTTTTGTCCTTTGAATATGTCCTATGTGAATATATGTCTTTTGTGTTTTTACTTAGCCTAAAGTTTCCAAAAACTGTGTCCAAAATTACAATGTAGTATATCTATCTAATAGTATACTGATATTGATCATTTATGGTGTAACGTTAGAAGGTTACTTGCTGTAATTTTCCTTCTTAGATTCGTCCTTAAGCAATTTGGCTAATGTACGATTTACGAGCCAATATCAATCTTATAAATGTTTACTACAACTGTACTGGTTAAAAGACAACAACGTCCTCTGGTGTCTACGTGGCATACTGCACCGGTACCGTAGTTATTCCATCAGCGCCCGTAAAAACTAGTATTTTCTCATTTCCTCACTTGCTCTCACGTTGCCATTCTAGATCTGTGTTAACCCGTTGAAAGCTTTGTGGGAATGTTTGCCTAGTCTACATAGAAATGTCAATAATGCTTTACAGTCTTATAGAAATGTGAATAATGCTTTACGAATAATGTGGATTTTCCTGTAGCCAATAGCCTTTCTAAATATATCATGATATACATAGTATATATACACTGCTCACCGACTAGTGACGTATGGTATCTACATAACGTGACGTCACAGAAGCAGTGGATTGTTCATTCTTTGACAAAGACTGGAGCTGTTCAGTCGAAAATTTGTCCAATTTTCCAATTTTCGCGTTGGAAATTAAATTTGATAGGCACAGTAATAGTATATATTGATTAGTTTATTGATTTCGTCATGTATTTTTCCATGTATTCTTTCTTGAAGGTCTTTTGGTCTCACGTAGGCTTTATATTCCGTGTATTTTGTGTCTTTTCTAGTACAAGACTGGCCAACTTGACATAGAAAGCCACATTATCCAAGAAAATGATCTCAAAAGACTCTTTTTATCCTGTAGCTCAATTCAATTCAATTTTAATGGGAATCAACTGACAGTGTACAATGTTGAAGGCATGTACACTGAATTGTGTTGATTTTACACAAACATCAACAATACATATTAAAATTGACAAGTTAACAGTTGCCATATAATTGTTATAGTTGTAATCTATTTCCATGATCAAGGTTTGAAAGTGTCAAGTACAACCTGGGCAACAAATAGTACACTGTGTTCCTCGAATATGTCAAACAAATGCTCAAATAAACCGTTTTAAACCAGGTATTGTTTTTATTTCTCTTTAAACACCCTCAAACTCAGGTGAAGTGATACCCCCTCTACCGATACCCCCAGACTGTCGGAAAATGGATAATCCCTCTCAGAAGTTCCCACCCCCTAAGTATTGTGAAATGGTGGATCCTCCATTTCAAGAACCTTGACCTGACAGAAATCAAAGTGTTGCTAATATGTAACAATTCTTAGAAACCAAATTTATGAATGGGAATAGTATGGTCAATCAAATTAGCGTAATATATGTTATATTCTAGAACATTAGGCCATGTTGATTCAATTATATGGATGACATCCTCCGGGAACTCCAAAACTGATGCGAGCGAGCGAATAAAAAAAAAAGTTTGGCCAAAAAAAAAAGTTGCCTTCAGTATGAAATCAAAGTGGTCAGGAAGGTTGAACATAGGACTAAACACACAGTATGGTATACCAACAGTTGGGTGTAGGGACCAGTACATCATACGGGTGCAAAACATTTTTTTCTTCTTGGACCAATCCGAAAACAACAGACCTGAAAAAAACCCAGAGGAACAGGTTTTGCCAATTACAAAATTGACACACTATGTCGGCAGCCATTTGGGGTCTAACCAGGGGGCCAAGAAGACAACAAGAGCGAAGTCAAGTAGAGTTTATAGTCAATTGCACCAAGTTTCTACAGTCAAAGGCACAGAGACAGTTAGCCTTTATTACATGGAGATGGGATTTTAAAATGCAGTGGGAGTCCAATAATCCACCAAACAGATTCCTTTGTAGCAAAATTGACCAATTACCATTGTTTTGAGTATTGCCAGTTCTCAAGTTTCCACAGACAATCAGGTCCAAGTTCATGTTCGGACCTGGAAATGATCGTCTGGACCTGAATTTTCTGTACTGGTACCTCCCCCAACCAACAATAGTTTTTTTTCTTTCTTTCAGTCCTTTCACATCTTATTCTTTGACTTTAGATTCATTTTGGCATTTTATGGCATTAGTTATCTGTTTTCTGATACTTTTTTTCAATCTACGGAATATTTGTGCTCATTTTACAGCTGCTTTGCACAATTTATTGTGTGGTCGAAAACTTTTTTTTTTTGGAAATGGCCGAAAATTGGTGCGAGCGCGGATGTCATCCATATAATCAAATCAACGTGGCCTTATGATAGTGACACTATGCCTTAGATAAAATTGGGTGACAATATTTTGAAGAAAATGATTTGGATGATAAAACTTAGTCACAACATGCAGCGGATAGGCTACACTATAGCGCTCTCTAGCGAATTTCATTGATACTGATGTCGACGTTAGCCATGTTAGCCCTTACCTCATCTCCAACCCCTACCCTATTAGGTAGGGTTACGGTTAGTGTTAGGGTTGTGATTAACTCGCATCTCGAGAAGAAAGCAGGGGTTTTGGAAACGATTTTCAGATTACAACTACTTACAAGAGAAAGTTTCCAATGATACCAAGATTGACTGACTATAACAAGCTCTTTCCCATGTTAGCTCTAACCGTAACCGTAACCCTAACCCTAACCTTAACACTAACACTAACAGTAACCTCAACCCCAACTCAACACTAGCACGAGTTTTGTCCCACTCTTAAACATGCTAGCTCTAATCACAAACCTGACCCTAACCCTAAACATGCTGATTGTTTGTGAATATCATTATCAGCTTCTAGAATTTTTTATTGCAACATGAATGTTATACAGTCAGTACACAGTGGTGCCACACTCAGAAGCTACAAAGCAAAGGTAATTACCTGCATGTATGCAGGTATGGTTTTGATGCTGGTGGGAACTTTTCGGTAGCCGGGGATGTAGGGCGCTGTATCTCGTGAACGGATGGTGCGAGCACGACGGTTTTTGGTACGTGGGTTGGCGGTGGTAGCCTAACACTCAGGTTTGATTTTGGGCCTCCTGGCGTTTGAACTTGACATTGCAGGTGGCATTTTTGGTGTTTTTGGGGCACTTTTGGCGCTGTGTGTCCGGAACGATACGGGCGATTGCGACGATTTTTGGTGCATGGGTGGGGGGTTGTTGCCTGTTGCCTAGGATTGACTTTGGGCCTTGTCGCGTTTGAACTTGACCCGGCAGGTCGAATTTTGTGTCCGAGAGGGGTGTTTCCGGAGTTATATCTTCTGAACGGCTGGTGCTGGCGCGATGATATTTGGCACTTGTGTCGGCGGTGGCTGAATAATGCTCAATTTTGATTTTGGCGCCCTTGGTGCTTGAACTTGACATTTTAGGTTACCTTTTGTGCGGGCACGGGGCGTGCGCTGTATCTCCGGAACGCAAGGTACCATTGTGTTGCTATTTGGTACGTGAGTTGTTTGTGGTGTCCTGGTGGTCAGGTTTGATTTTGGGCCTCCTTGTGCTTGAACTTGATACTGTATAGGTTGATCCTGTTTTTGTGTGGTTGGGGCATCCTCCCAATATCTGCTTGGTTTTAAAAACAGATTATGGTTGGGTGTAGAACCATCATCTGGCCTGGGCCACCTTCAATGTATCAGGTTACTAAGTGGCACTGACAGTTTGCCAGATGACGGGAGTGTACAAGATTATATATCTGTTGGTCAGGTATAATTGGAGTTTGCTTATTACTCTTTGTGGTGTTTCTAGAGCTGTATAGTACTGAGTTTTAAGTTTTGGTACAAGTTCCTTTACCCTGTTGGCAATCATGGTTGAACTTGAACTTAAACAGAAGAAGATGCAATTTTCTAATGTGGAGGAGAACTGTATAGAGTGTGGGCATAAGAGAAAGGTATGTGTATGATTTGTCCTGTGTTTCTTTTTGTTTCTTTGGTAATGCCATTTCCATACTGTATACAGGTAATTTGTTGTTTTGGGCTAGTCATATTCGCTTGGTTTTTGGGCCTGCTCATTGGTTTGCGGGGATGTTTGCTGGGTGTTTGCTCTGACTACAACAGCTTCTGAACTTTTCAAAGCTTCCATTGCCAGTAGTCTGTGTAACACAAACTCCGCTGTCCAGGGCTGTAACTGGCCCCTCCCCGCGGGCCGGCGGATGTTTGGCGGGCTGCTATAAGCGAGATTTAATCAGGCTACATTGCCAGCAGCTTGCCATCTATAAATGGGATTGACAAGGACATTTTTCATAGTAAATTATGCTGTTAAATTTGGCTTAGATACTACAGGAGATTTAGGTTTGGGTTGGATGGATTGAATGAAAATATCATACCACCCTGGGGACTAACTGTTGCTGCTGCATGGGGGCTACCACTATTCATATTGTCTAATGTCTATGGAACTACAGATAAAAGTATCATTGGTCAAATTATGCAAGTAACATTCCGATGTCAAGTGAATAACACCCCAGAAATAAATCTTTAATGAATATCATTGGAAGAACACAAACCAAGGAGACTTAGCAGCTGCATTAGGTCAGTACATTGAAATAGGAAGATATTAGTATATCATGTGACAGAGTAACTACATGTGCATGGGCCATCTGAGACAAAAAAAGGTAGCGTCTCAACAACTTCAAAGTACTGTGGTTGGTTACATACTTAAGAAATCCAAAATAAGTAATGTTCATCCATGTCCAAACTTACAAATTCAGAAAATGGAATTTCAGAGTCAGACTTTTGCATGGTGCACAACCAACACGGTAAAAAGCTCATTTTTCCAACCACGTACCACAGACAAAAAGGCAAAAATACCCAATAGGTCTACAGAAACCCAATACATTTCATGCAGGCCTGAGGTCTACGAACTTTTGTTGTGAACTGTATTTACGTAGAGTAGAATAACGATTGTTTACTCATGTATTGACCTTGGTGGTCAGCGTTTATATAAAGCGCCACCTTGCGACATGTGCCTTTACTTCATCGTTCGCTATTGTACAAAGCGGACACCTCCACAGCACTGAGTTCTCGCTCAAAAATCTTCAAGTTGCTGTAAGCTGCAGAGGCGTGGTGGCTGTTCCGTAAGTTGTTTGGCCTCCCCAGTGTCAGGTTGCTGTACCACAGTTTACCAGATCCACCGGAAAGAAGGCCTTTAGTTTGTCCACTCAGATTCCCTCCAATGTAAACCTTTGCAGAAAAACAACAAAAGTTCGTGTGAGTCATTGGAAAACAATACAAAACAAGTCCATTAACCTCACAGATTGATAACTAAATACATGTAAAGTTGCCAAGGGACCGTCATTGAAATGTAATTGCATTGTAAGTGTGTCGTTGTTCCGGTCTTCACCGATTGCTACATTACTCCATCTGAGCATGTATAGAAAATTTAGCCTCCGTGAATTATAGTGTTTCTCAAATGTCCTTTTTAATTTGTATGTCATTAATCATATGTTGATAATTCCGATATAACAGTAGTATCTACTCCTGCCCATCAACGGTGAACGTGACTAGTAGATGGAAAATTTAACTGCGAAAACGCTAAAAGACTACCAAAATCACTACTTCCCTGTTGATTAGTAGTGTAATTCATTCCCCTTTACCTGTAATTTCAGTCATGTCTGATAAACGACTAGTTTTACCACCTCTGAGCTTCACTGCTGTGACTCTTGCAAGACATTTGAGATCACACATTTCCACTTACTTTATGTTACTCTACCGAAAGTACTGTATAATAGAAAAATTAATACAAACACACTAGAATACAAACGTCCGGACGAGCACACATGAACGCAAACATACAGACACGCCGAAAACAAAACCTCTTTACAAGGAGGCAATGACGATAGTTCGTACTTTGAGCATTGTCTGCTTGTTCCAGGTGAACACAAAGTGAAACCAGGTACCGTCGGGGACATCATGGGTGCACT
This sequence comes from Branchiostoma floridae, assembly GCF_000003815.2. NCBI lineage: Eukaryota > Metazoa > Chordata > Leptocardii > Amphioxiformes > Branchiostomatidae > Branchiostoma > Branchiostoma floridae. The sequence goes on along the minus strand of NC_049980.1, from coordinate 13,652,051 downwards.
GGAACCACACACCGTCAAAATCCCGGATAGTTGTGCAAAGGGCGAACCTGTGGTACAGGCGTTATGAAGATATAAAGTTTGAATGGTTTGAAATATAAAATTTGATTTGCATAATATATACATTTATCATTGACGAATATCATTGCACTATTAATGATCACGACCGCCTAGGTTTTATTTATTCTATCTACATATCTTTGAAAATCAGCCAAATTCGACTGAATGCACGTACCATCTGTTAACAGCATTGATAGATTTTCGACATATTTGACGTCTTTGTAGTCAATATCGTTACCTTTCAATAAAATTGTAAGAAATTGAATTACACTTAAGATTTTCTAAAGTAATATTAACATCACCATTAAAGCATTATCACATTACTCCATTCCTCCCACGGAGTCCCACCTGTAGGCTACAGACGGCATGGAGATCCACTCCGCCGACACGGAGAAGCCCCGACTGGACCTGGTCTGTCCGCCCGTACTGATGAAGTACAGATCCGGGTTCTGTCCGTCACCGTATGTGTTGTCTTTCCTCTGCATCCTATGTTACAAGCAGTCAGAAACGTAAAAATCGATTGGTGACACGTTAATTGTATTGACAAAAACTGCATTTCAGTATGTCATGATTAGTCATGATGTTTTGATTTTACAATGCGATTTGTGCAAGATAAGACGATTTGGTGCGACAAAACAGCGTGACACAGCCACCAAAACACATCATCTCTTTTAATCATGTGTTTAAGAAGTGCGAAAATTGACACTTCAGTAGCCTAGTATCACCATAACTAATAAGGCCTTGTGAAGTTGGCTACCTCACTAGTAGCGCTCCTACAAGTATACTCAATGCTACCTAGCATATCTTCCAATTTTTATGGATTATAGTCATTTGGTCCATAGCCAAAGAGGACGGAAATTACTCTGTTGTTTTAGGTTAAAATTGCGCAGGCGTCATCCAGTATATTTACTGTGACCTTAGATGGGAAAAATGGGATTTGAAAATGAGTGGCAATGGTCCCTCACTTCATCCACACCGCCAGCGTGAGGCCATCTCGGCACAGCTCGGGCTGAGCGGGGCAGCTGCCACGGAAACTGCCGAAGTCGATGAAATCCTTCCGCTTCCTATCTGCAACATTGATTGGCGATGAAAAGGGGAAACGAAAAGACAATGAGCATCCAACGTAAAGTTACTTTGCTGTCTGAATGAGTGCCGAATATGTGAAAACAAGCAGCATCTGATTGAATACAGACAGCACAGCAAAGGATTTGAAAAAAAAAATACTGGCCAAAGTTGATGTGAAAATATTGCTTCTACGTTTTATAGTTCCTTACCGGTCTTAATGGCGCATGGCTGCAGGTTAGAAGTTGAACTGGCCCCACTTCTGTCGTTAGCAACAAGGTACAGACTCCCGGAAGCGACGCCAGTTCTATTTCCGGTGTTAGCATACACCATCTTGGACCGACAGGACTTGTTACACTGTTTCTGGGACGACCCTTGCGGATTACACTTGCCTGACAGGTCCCAGTAGTACCCAGGGGTCGGGACGGCCGCCACGGCTAAAAGAAAACGAACAGTCACATGCGTCTAGAAAACATTTATCAAAAACAGATTCATATGTATATATACATGAATGACAGTCCGTACTTCTGAAGGTAATGTTCACAGTGTTTTTGTTTAGTCGCTTTGCCCTTTGATACAAGTTCACCTTTAGAACTACTTGGCTTCGGTACGCGGTAAGACAAACGGTAAGTTAGACGTTCATATAGCAAATTCCAGCCTGTGCATTTGCCCTTAGTCTCCGTGTACGAAGTTTTAGATCACGTACGATTTGTCCGTTTATTAGTTTGTCGTCACAAAGAACCCCGCGCACGTATATACGTCACTATTGTTTATAGAAAAAAAAACATGTCTCACAGAATGTTCTGGAGTACGTTTTAGCCGCGTGCCCTGCGTGAGTCCGGGCAGGACCATGACTAAGGCGATTTACTTCGCCTGATAAATCTACGACAGCTCCCCCTAACAGGGCAGGGACCGTAACATCTCCTACCATCACTAACTTCATCAAGGCGCAGAACTGGCAGCTGATAGTCAAGAATGATCACGTTCAACTGTCATTTTGATTTGATGTTCCTATTACCTCCATGAAATGTCATGGAATGGAGGTTATATTTTCTGTTATGTGTCTCTGTCTGTGTAGATGATTACTCAAGAACGGCTGGATGGATTGGTTTCATACTTGTTGTGTTGGTGGGGTGTGATGAAAGCTCGAATCGATGAGATCTTGGGAGTCGTATCTGTCGTTATAATCGATGTAATAATATCAGAAATCACCCCTATATTTGAGATATATTGGTACAGGCATCGTGCTGTATGTGTTTGTTAATGGGCTTAGCTGCAAGCAGATAGTGAGGTGACAGCTGTTTGGGGAACCCCCAGTAGTTTTATTTATGTCTGCTTAGGACTGTTTGAAATATTTGTAACAGTTGGCACAGTAGTTACCTCCATGAAATGTCATGGAGGTTATATTTTCTGTTATGTGTCTCTGTCTGTGTACAAGATTACTCAAGAACAGCTGGATGGATTTATTTCATACTTGTTGTGGTGGTGGGCTGTGATGAAAGCTCGAATCGATGTGATTTGGGGCGCCGTATCTGTCGTTATAATCGATGTAATAATATCAGAAATCCCCCTATATCTGCGATATATTGGAACAGGCATCGTGCTTTAAGTGTTTGTTAATGGGCTTAGCTCCAAGCAGATAGTGAGGTGATTTGTATGACAGCTGTTTGGGGAACCCCGAGTTTTTTTAAATATGATAATTAGTTTTATTTATGTCTGCTTAGGATATCATGGAGATGTGAAGCGTAAGTATAATTGTAAGAAGTTGAGGTACATTTAACGGTAATGCTTAACAGGTATGGATGTCTCACATACTGTACTGCTGATTTGAGTGACATGGTGATTAAAATGCCATTAGGTCCTCTCATCTTAGATGGGTTGGGTGTCAGAAGTTTTATGGGCGATACAGATGTTCTGATTTCGTTACGATAAGGGACAGTTGTTAGTTGTCTCTTTCGTAGCCAATGGTACTTGTTTTTTTAGCAGACGGGGTTGGCGCCAAGTATTCATCTTACAGTTGATGTAGGGCTATCAGAGGAAAGTGTGCATCTCATTTTTGTACCGTGTGAACAGCTGATGTTATGACATATTGGTGGAAAATCAAATCACCATCTGACTAAAGTTGTACTTTGTTGTACCATCATGTACTGTAATTTGTTTAATGGATGTATATACAGATATTTTGTAGTCAACATGTTGAAAATTTGTACAAAATCAGTGATATTCAGTTTGTTCTTACAAACTGCGATGCTGATTCTTTTCTGAATAAACGAATAAACGAACGAATAAAGTTGGCCACATCCCTTCTTCTTTCTGAGTTTCCCAAATTCCTCCCACCACACCGCTCTGAGGCACATAGTCGAACCTCAATAATGCTGACAACCTTAGACAGTTTAAATGCCAAACATCAAGCTTAAGGAACACCACGCTACCATATGCCGTCGACCTCTTAAGCGCACATTACACAATTAAGTGTCACATTTTAATAATTACTAATCAGATGGACATCCTCTGTGTCATTAAATAAATACACCACTACTTTCCCATAACATTTATAACCATTACTCTCAAATACAACCGACTATAAACATACATACCATCCACAAAAAAGCAATAGATATTTCATGGAGGTATGAGGTCCCCGAACTCTAGTTTCATGTTAATTACAACGCACTTTATAGGACTAAGTATAAGCCTAAAATACATGCAGGTTCTAAAATGCCCATATCATTTTATCATTTTATTCCTATACATAAAAAGACTAATCAAAAAGACTTTAAACTATGTAAACTGTATCTTCTTTGTTGTCTGACCCTTGCCCCTTCCCTCATGACCTCAAGGAAAAGCGGCCTGCGTTCAAACAAACAAAAGATATAACAGTCTTGTGGTGTGTCTTTAGGAGAGCTCAAGCTAAAGTCAGCTCCATTTTAGATACAGATAAACGCATGCATTAAGCATTTCGCTTCAAAGACTGGATATACAACTAGATACCTCATATCATATCATATCATATTCCAACATAGCCCACCTTGAGTCGGCGCGGCTGTGTAGATAGCTGATGGTTGTGGGCTGTCACTGATGGCAACATCACTTCCCGCGGTGGATGACGTGTCCGCCGCTGGTGTCGTCTGCACTGCTGTACGTGCTGTGGCAGCGCTGTCCACTCTGCTGTCCACTCTGCTGTCCACTCGGCTGTCCAACCGGCTGTCAGTAGCTGGTCCTGTATTTTGCTGACTTCCTGACGAGGTGATCTGCGCTGTCACCGCCTCGAGCTGGTCTAGTCTTGCCTTGATGTTCTGCATCTCGTCCACTAGTTGTTGGTTGGTTTGCGGGATGCTATTGTCCATTGCCCATGGCAACATGGTGCTGTGTCCCGGAAAATAGAACGGGAAGAAGGATTAATAGATATTGCCTATAACCAGATCTCGGTCTTTCATCACCGTACTTTTCTTAGCGGAACAGTTTTTTTGCCTTTGTGATCTTGTAAAGTGACAAAAGACTCGCAGAATATTACGTCATATCTCATATTAGCAAGTGGAGTGTTCTTTGAAAAAGAATCATTTTTACATCATGAACGGCATGCAAGGCGTAAACAAAAGGTATCGTTTTCAATGCAGAACTGTAATGGACTATATAAAGAGTTTAGAATACTTTTGCTTTTATTTTGTAACACATTGGATTGTTTTGAAAGACATAGCTTACCTACAAGCGCAATCCCCGGACCATCCAAAGCTGCCTGCTTGTCCAAAACAACGATAAGGAATCTTTTCCCCGTCTTGCATCTGTGCTGTCACCATGTAGACCTGGACCACCATCCTCAAACACAAGATGGTTACCCTACAAACCATGTTGTTGTTCTACGTGATTAAGGAGAGTTTAACACAATTTCACTCGACTCGAACCAACAGATAACCACTACTCTTTAGTACGGCAAGTTGTGTTTTCCAGTGGTTTGAACTGTCTGTTATAATCAAGTGGAAGAGAGCGAGCAGAGGTCTGAGAGATCAAAGAGATCCCATCATCCACCACGGCGGTGTTGAACACGACTCGTTGTCCCCCCATCGCCGTCTTCTTTGAAGGCGTGAATGATTGGTTCGTCTCATGCATGATTTGAGCCTGAATAGAATGAAATATTTTTCACTCAAATTTCTCTTCTTCTATCTGGGGGTGGCCGGTTGCCAGGCGTTGATAAAAGCATCAGCCTGGTCTCTCTGCTCTCTTCTATTCAAGCCAGGTCACAGGCTATGATCTTTAGCTGTACTGGCCTCCTTTTGTGGTAGCTATACACTATTTTGATCGGCGGGGTTGGGAGACTTGACGTTTGTGTACCTCCAGGAGACGGGGTATTCTTGCTTCAAAATATACCCTCAGATACGTTATCATCTTTGACATCTGATTTCGTTTCGACTCGTGTGTTAACTTAAAAATCAGCGAAACAACGAAATAACGAAATTTAGATGCAGCTAGGAGAAAAAATCTGGTCGTGGTGACGCGGAAATGTCTTGGAAAGACAGTTTGGTGGCGTATTTTCACTTTTAGTGGCGATTTCAATTTTGTTGGCGATTTCAATTTTGGTTGCGATTTCAATTTTCATGGCGATTTCAATTTTGGTGGCGATTTCAATTTTGGTGGCGATTTCAATTTTAGTTCGTGGAGATTTCAATTTTCGTGGCGATTTCAATTTTCGAATGGCTTGGGAGAGTCCATTTCATTTTTAGGGAAAATGTTTCTTGGCAATACTTTAAAGCCATGTAAAACGTTTTTTTTTCAATGTAAGTGTGACGGTATTGTAACATAGTGTTTATTTTGTTTACTTATGAATCCTATGATAAGACCGTCCAGTTTGACGACTATAAACCACATGCACATGGTTACCAACTCACCTTCGCTATTTTTTTAATGTTGTACGTTATAAAGTGATATAAATGTGGTAGCCTTGAGTGTAGCTGTGGAAAGTAGCACTAGTGTGCAGCCTTGAGAGTAGTTGTGTTATACATTAAATGATGATGTGCTTTTCTATTATACTGTGCCACTTAAAATCTTATTGATGTGATTTTTGTTTGAAAATTTGCGCATCTTGTTTATTTGCCAATTTTGTTTTTTCTCGCAATCGGCAGGGGATGGCATCCACGAAATTTACTTGCTGTAGCCTTTTTTCTATTTTTTCTTCACAATCATAATTAGGAAAGTGTCGCATATACTGGTTGCTCGCCTCCCAGACAATTCATCCTTTCTTTCCCATAAATTCATGAAATGAAGTAAGCGTAGTGTTCGTGCCGACACACTTATTGGACGTCAGACTGTACGAAACCATTTCTGAGATGCTGTATAAAGGCCATACGGCGGCATAACTGTCCATCAGTGTACACGTACGGGAGAGTGAGCGCTGCACATCGAGTCTCCAAACATCTGTAACCATAGCTAATCTACAAATCCACACAGCCCAGCCAAACAGGTATAAAGAATACTCTTATTCAGACAATAGAGGTTCAGAGCGAACTGTGGGACCACGACTGAAAATTGGCGTGACTAAGGGTAGGAACTGTGTAATCTAACTTGAAAGTTGGTGGTTTTGTATAGTTTTAAAGTGGTTGTCTCATTGTTTTACCGGGGGAGAAATAGAAATAGCTACATGAAAGACATAGCCAATTGGCATCGACTTCCGCTGCAAGGCTCCATACGTTCGGTCTCATCCCAGAGAACAAACTGAACATCATTTCCTGCCTGACAAATAAGTACACACAGCAACTGAACCTTTGTATCTTTTAGTTAGATTTAACGATTTCAATGTTTCGTTTAACTTTACCTTGCCTAAAGCGCAACTAAAACCCCTGGTAAACCATAAAAAAGGCAGAAGGCATATTTTCTACGTAAGGCTGCAATATTCGGACAAAATTCAAGCCTTGAAATCACACTTGTTGCCAGCGGTGCATAGATTGCACGGTTCATTCACAAAGTCATTAGTTTATTGCCTCCTGTTTTCATCCGAAATGAGAAGTTAGCATGTGTTGTAAGTTCTCATGATCCCCTTGCTTAAGTGGTTGTGAATAATGGCATACGAGGTCATGATACTTCTCGTCCTGGTGGTTTCAAGTGCAGCCTTAGCTCAAGAATGTTTTCCGGACTGCAAAGTGACTGACATCGAGCGCTGTATTCCTACCGGTGAATCATGGCAGAATCATGTATATTACGTCTACTCACACGGAGTTGCTTTTGCCGACCCCCTCGCATCAAGGTCTTGTTTCTTATGCACAAGAAAATCAAATAGTTCGGTCTCGGATACTGTTTCGTACGACCGAGAGAGCGCTTGGCTAACTGTTCGAGGTCATTTCTTTGGAGTTTTATCATCAGAGGCACTGAATTCTTGCAACAACTCAAGGGTAAAATACTTAAGTATTTTTGATGGAGGTATCACTGACTTGATGCCCAAGAGCCTGAATGCGTTTGTCAACTTGCAAATGTTGTACCTAGGCTGCAACAACTTGACAAGCATAAAACATGAGTGGTTTACTGCTTTAATATCTCCAGGTTCCTTGGTCGTTTTGTCTTTCTCACACAACATGATTGAATACATAGAACCAAGAAGCTTCGCAAAGCTGAACGCCCTGGACAGCCTGATACTTGACCACAACCTAATACGATCCGTAGGTCCTGACTGTTTTTTGGGGTTGTCAAATCTAATCGACCTTTACTTGAGTTCAAACCCACTAGAGACCATCTCAACGACAGCGTTTGTGCCGCTAACCAATCTCAGCTTCGTGTTCATCGACAACAATGATTTGTTGTGCCTTCCCAAGGACTTTCGTTGGCCAACCCCCAAACTAGCCTACGGTCTTAGCGGGACTAGACTCTTCCTAGCACAGCATCGAACTCCCCTCACAGTGAAATGGCAAGTCCAGCTGTTGTCTGATTTGTCATTATTCAGAGTTGCAGTGGGAAGCTTGAGTATCTGCTCCGCGCGCAATGCTATTACTACAGAATATCATGTGTGGTTTGGTCATAACGGTACGCTCCCGCTGCATTCGATCCCTTTGTCTTCTTCTGACCAAATGTCTCTTTGCGGCTACAACAAAACACAGCAGGTATACCGATTTCCTTTCATCATCATGTCTTACACAAACAAAACACATACAGAAAATGAAAACAATGTCATCCGCTGGTGTAAACGGTTTTGGTTCGGGGAGGCAACGGCTGGTTTTGACCTGGCTGCCGGAGAGTACTCAATAGACACTCTGCAACTGGCTGCCTTTACAAAGGATGAAGACACTGCGGTAAGTCTGGGCGCTCTTGTGGTAGATTCTGTCTCAGATGCTGATGATAACTTGGATAATGTGACCTGTGTTCTGATTAGTGGGACAAACCTGATCAAGTCCTTTCTCATCGCTCCGAAAAGACAAAATTCAGATGCTGTCGCTTGTCGAGAAAGAGACGACAACCCCTTCAGTAACGAGACAGTCCACACTGCGACTTCTCTCACAACAGTTGATGAGAATGTACTGCTGACACCTACTCAGACATACAACAAGATCACAGCGCAACCACCAACGGAACGAGGTCAATACCGTGTGCTGATGATAGTCAAAATAGTTCTTCTGGTCTCAGCTGGAATCGTTCTGAGCGCGGCGACTATAGTGCACTTGGTAAAGACGCAGTTCGCCTCTTGCTGGGGCAACCAGACTACCGAGGATTCTCCAGGAAATCATTATTGTGAGATACCAGATAATGCGGTTGATCCTGCGTCACAGCCCATACCCTCTATCAGCAGATGGGTGATATCAAACGAGGGCACCAGTATTGCGACTGTTGATGTACATAGGAGGAACTCCGCACCTGCACTGGATGCTTCCGAGCCGGAATCAAGTGAAGGAGATCCCCACACCTACTGGGTTATCCCAGACGACTACTTTTACTCCAACAGCCCTAATGTAAGATATCGGCGAAACTCGCTGCCAACAAATTACCAAGACTACTGGCAGATACCGGACGAGTACTACTACAGCTACCAGAACGTGACAGGACATGCAAATCGACGCCCATCCTCACTGCCCGTAACGCACGGCTGGTACCAGAACGTTGGACTCTCTGACCCTGCAGCTGATGATCAAGAGGATGACAATGACGCCACCACTTTCTACGCAGCAGGAGCAGAGGTGGCTCTTCCGGGGGTGATCAGGAAGGGCGCCAACCATCCGTATTACGGAAACCACGTTTCATTTTCCAAATCTCTGAGCTACGCAAGAAGGGAAGGTGAGGTGAGAAAGAAGTCGGGCGCTACAGGGTATGGAACAGTTGGAGTGAGGAAGCAGAAGTTTCGTGACATGGTCGCAAGAGGGGCGTATGGTACAGAATCAAAGATCTCTACTTCAAAGTTCATGTACGAGAAGGGAGCCGCTTATAAGGCATGCAGGAGCGACGATCCCCAACACATGTACAATACATTTGCTTTGGACCAGGCTATGCCCTCGAGGGACAGGGAGGAAGGAACTTGCGCGTATGGGGAGGCCATCTCAAAGGGTACCGCTGGAGTTTTAAAGACATACGAAGAATGTTGTACAGTCCCTGCTTACAAGTCCATTAGCCAAGAAATGCCTACTACCGACGGATTGTCTACAAAAATGCCACCTGAACGCCGTCATAGTGTGTAAGGCTCCTTTTCACTAAACTGTGATCGCGGAGCAACCCCCGATTTTGATTTGAGCTTTTCTCAGTCGGCGAGAATATCTGCCTTTGGCTTCAGAACAAAGTGACTTAGGATAACTTAGAATGGACTTGCTATCATAAATCTCCAAGCAGATTTCCCTGTGGCAAAGTCGTACCAGCCGGACAGACGGTCCTACTGCCACCGCGTACCGTAGAACTTTGCCACTGGAAAATCTCCTTGGGGATTAGTTGCCGTTACTTTAGTTGGCTTTCTGTGTTACTCTGATGAGTACTTCTGAAAATTATATGGTTTTTCTTCAAACATCATGTAGTACTTTGCTTATTTGACTTTCCATTCAAAAATTAAAATCTCCACCAAAAGCCACAAAAATTGAAATGTTCACCAAAATTGAAATCGCCAAAACATGAAATTCGCTACCAAGATAAAAAATTTAACGGTTCTTGGTGGAAGTCAATGTGCAGATGTTGGCAAATTGATGCACCAAATCCGTAGTATGCTTTGACACACAGACAAATTAGCCGAAGAGGCTCGGTGGGCGTCACTACACTGCAAGGGAAAGTCGTGTAAAGGGCCTTTCTAAAGGGCACGGTGGGTATCGAACTCGGGACCTTTTGATTCCGAGCCGAACCATTTAGCAGTTGCGCCAAGCCAACGCCGCTGTCAAAATCAAAATCACCACAAATGTTCGAATCACAACTTATCTTGGAATGTCCGCAAAAAAAAATCGTAAAAAAAAAATCAAAATCACCAACAATATCGTAAGGTCCATAAAATTGAAATGTTTATAGAAAAATCTCCAAAATTCTATAACTAGCGGAATCAAATACAAACAATATTGAAATGTCCATCAAAATTGAAATGTCCACCTGCAAAGTGAAAATTGGCAACAAAAACCGAAAATCGCCAGAAAAATTTTCAAATCGGCAACAAAATTGACATGTCCACCAAAAATGAAGTGTTCAGCAAAAATGAAATATCCACCAAAATTAAAAATCGCTATCAAAATC
>NC_049980.1:13633510-13641163 GCF_000003815.2 Branchiostoma floridae | reverse complement strand
CCGACAAATTTGATATGCCACCAAAAATGAAGTCTCCTTTAAGTCTATCGGTCTACATAAAGCTGTCAGAGAAGAAGAAGATGCATTATGTCAGACAAGCAGCAAGATACCAAAATATTTAAATAGAAAATCCTGGCAAAGTTGATTATCTTTTGCTAAAGCCCCTACAGCCCCTGTTAGACTATATGGCCATGGCTTTCCAAACTTCCCCAGATTAAGGATGTTCGTTTGCAGATCATCTGTAGTTTGAAGTTAGCCGACGAGGTTGCCTTCTAGATATCTAGAAGTTTCCTGCACGAGCCATTTTAGATCTTTTGGAAAAATCAGTCGGGAAAGTCATTTTCTGTTTGAAAAAATAGAGGACTAAATAAACACTAGCTGGAATAGCTGGAACAGGGGAAATTCCAGACTACTCCCAGCCCAGCGCCAGCAGGTTCGAAAGTGGTCGGAGCAAAGTGGGAAGACCCTGAACGTTTGACAGTTTTTTACCTGGTATTTTATGTTATCATTAATTTGTATAAACGTGATGTGAAGATTGCTTGCTGTTTAGTTTGGACAATGGCATGCATGTATTTATTACTTAGTCACTGATCATCCAGAATGTACAATTGAACAGGACAATATGAAGACGGAGAAATCAACACGAGGAAAAGTTAACACGTCGCCATGCGAAAGGAACTGATGCCAAGGGGCAGGATTTAAATTGCCACAAACCAGAAAGACTGTTTTGTTTGGAGCCGCGAGCTCAGATACAATTCGCCTTGACGAAGCTTATGGCTCACGTATTTAATATACTTGCAATTGGCTTGCCGTCCCCAACCTTCACATGTTGTGCAAAGTTTAGAAAGTGTAATTTGATCTGCTCATTTTGCACACAGAAGAAAGAAATATAGCTACGTCATGCATAGTCGGCACAACTTAAGGCTTGCAAAGGCTTTTAAAACTGCAAATTTAGATGAGAATGTGAGCTTGAAATGTGTACCGTGCATTGTTTAGAATGAAAATAAGTACTATTAGTGGATCTGTTATCATTATAGTAATGAATTTTAAGGCACGTGATTGTATTAAATATTAAATCACTGCATAATGATAATATGTGTGTGTCGTTTTAATACGACGTATAATTACTAGTTAGCAGTTCACAATCGTCCATTAGAAACTTTTGTAGTTTTTTTCAGATTGCTGCACCTCGCATATGTTCCTTATGTGCCATGTAACAAAGACAAATTCCACATTGTTAGCCTGAAAAGATTCACAACGCCTCCTATACATTTCACTGCATCAATGTTCAGAAACCGTAGGTTATTATCTTCTCTTGTATATGCTATATTGAATGTGATTGATTCGACATCGTTAGCTGTTGTGACATTCTACTTATTTTTAGCAATAATTCAATATGATACTAGTAATAAATAGAATTTTAGTGGAAACCTACGTACTGTGTTGATTTTATTTATTAACAATAAGTGACTATGAGCTGTAAGGAAATGCAAGAGCTGTCTTACAAGTGCTGACAGAGATCATAACATGTGTAACTTGAAATTATAGAGGTATGGTGCTAATTTGCACAGTAAACTACCCTCGCTGAATTACAGGTACAGCATGTCCGTTACAGTATTAATCCCCAGTAAAACACTTACGCACTCACACACACACGTACACACACAAACACACACACATACATACACACACACACGCGCGCGCGCGCGCGCAAAACACACACACACACACACACACACACACACACACACACACACACACACACATATACACTTCATGGGTAGCATCAGTGTACGCATTGGTTGATCACATCATCTTGAAAACAATGATTTTGTTCCCCTTAAACGATGGTCAACAAACATGACATGGTCTTCTGGTAGCCTTAATTGCTCGTACTGGTAGAAGTGGCACTACTAGTGTGCTAGACATGCGTGTAGCTGCCAATTTGGCAAGGCATGGTGGGATAGCATGCCAGTGTCACTTTGTAGCTACAAGAACAAAAGTCTTATTGGCTGTACACGTGATACCAACGATTATAATCTATATCCTGTTGTTTTACGCTTCATCTGACTTTATTTCGCTCTTGTATCAAATTTGGAGCTGGATATCATCCATAAGATTTGCTTGCTGTTGTCTAATACAAATATATCTGTGACCTGATGCTTTACTGCATGAGGTACCATCCAAGCAGATGTTCTTGTGACTGCCTTTTCATCCCACATGGATGTCCAAACAAACGAGATTTAGATCTGTCCACCACTATTGACACGTACCATAGTGGTATTTTGTGTCACTGCCTCATGATCAACTTGTCACTGTATCAACTTGGCCCTTGCTGTGGGGTGGGAGTTATTTGTCCCCCTCCCGAGAGCTTGTGGCAATGTACCCGTCTAACTCAATAGAACCATTCCACTAATTACCAGATTCTTAATCACTAATGAAAATCCGTCCAATAGTATCCCAGGATTCTCTGTTACTATGGACACCAGCAATCACACCTCAAATACCACGGCAACATACACTCTCCGTCTGACAATAATTGAACCAATACATGTGATACCACATGCATAAATCATCAGGATTAGGGTGTACCCATTTCTAACGTCTGCGGAAACAAGTGCAAATGATCGTGCAACATGTCCTGAGTCCTGACAGAGAGGAGGCATGGGGCCAGTTCCTGGCCTACGATGTAAGAACCTAGGCAAGCAGGCATTTCTTCTGACTTACAGATGGTGGCTATTAAACGTTAAGGCGCCAGACATTGGCCAGGAGAAGATGCTAGAAGTGTCATTTAGTAAAGCTAATCTCGTGATTATTCCTTCAGATCATTGTTCACTTACATAGCAGTTGAATAATATTTATCTGAACAGATTAGAAGCCAACCTCAGAATAATTGCAATTGTACTTTTCACATCGACTGAGTATGTAGAGGGCAAGCAACTATCCTGATTTACCGTTGATATATATATATATATATATATATATATATATAGAGAGAGAGAGAGAGAGAGAGAAGCTGAATGTGGTGTACGATTCTGATATGATCTGACAGTTGTCCTTTACTAGCTTAGATTTTCTGCAAACAGGTCGGATGTAACTTCTTCCTCTCTTCTCATGCGTAACAAAACAGTGCCAGAAGGGATTCAGACATTGCAGTTGGGGATTAGGTTGACAGAATGATATATTTGTGAGCATGACATATTTCAAATCCTTGTTAGGTACAGTGCATGGTTCCTGAGACATTTGGCGCTAGGTGCTATGCTTTACACCAAGTGGATGTCTACATAAAGGGATGGCGTCATTGGTTCGGGAACATACTATTCTCCGAAAGGAGCTCGAGGGTATTCCGGTTATAAATTCCGCCCTCTGTTGTGTTATAAGAAAACGTTTGCTGTGCGGTCACATTCGTCGCATTTTGACGTTCGATTTTGATGCCGTAGATTATGTCAAGCTGGCCGTGGCAGAACTAAGCATCGACAAGGATTGAAGATAGCCTTTTTGTCCGTAAAATGGGCTATGCCATCAGTTTGGGATCGTACGAGGATCGCACGAATATCTGACCGGACCGAACTAACACGAGAGATGCAACAATACATGTCGATGTAAGGTTTACAATTGTATCCCATTTCATTCAAACACAAGACAAAACATTTCTCGAAGTAGCCAGAATATGCATGGACTGGGCATTGTTGCGAAAATTATACAATATATATAGATGTAGATATATACATATTACGTTTTATTCAGCGAAATTAGGATTTTCCATATATGTTGTTGATGACGTTACAGTCGTAATTGCTACAAACTGCACGCGAAGCCTGTATATATTAACCTACAAATTACCTATTCAAGAATCCAGCAATATGATGCAGAGGACCAATTAAACGTGCCCATACTGACGTCGCATCTATTTGTAGACTTCTTGACGAACAGCCATGGAGACACACTGAATACTAATAAAGGGCAGTGAAGGAAACCGTAAGTTATTAGATGCTTACTGTTTTTGACGGCCTTGCAATAAAATTGCAGTTCATGATTGCGTGGGGTTCAAAAATTATTTCCGAAATGAGCAGTCGTTTGTAAATAGCAAGAAGGCAGGCGTTTGAGGTCGATAGTCGCGAGGGATAAGAGGGTTATGAAAGCGGTTGGGGGTGTTGGTAGAACACGTACAGCCTTTTGGGTATAACGTTATACTAGTAATATAACGTGTCCTGGTTGTGCAATATCCCTGTCTACATCCCATTTCCTACGTCTTTAAGGGGGTAATTTATGCCTTAGGGTTTGTTAATATACCCTTGCCAACTTATATGGAATATTCTGTTTGTACTTGCTGGTATTACTCGGTAAAGGAGGTCAATGAACGTCCTCCAACAGGAGTATCGTTTTTGTCCTTGTCTGTGTTCACAGCGTAAATTGCAGATTCCTTTGGAAAGATTGTTGGAAGTTTTGCGTGTCTTTAGGTATGATGCATGGCCAATTAGCTACTTTCCAGGCGGAGGATAGACTTCGCCTTTCTACACTGCCTTGGCTAGACTTCGCCTTTGTTTGGTTACTGCCTACTGTTTTAGTTGTGTGTTCTATATTGTAATTATTATATGGATACAGATACTGATACTGCCTGTACATAATTATCTTCGCCAGCGAAGATTATGATTTTGCCGACTTGGGTCTGTATGTAGGTCAACAGCATATAAGTCGAGAAATTTTGGTTGGAACTTTTTGATTTTTTGTAGGTGTGTAGAGGTTGTCAAAAGACATGCCTAGTTCGAAAATGGTTTACCTGGCGTTTTCCTACGGTACAGTAGCGAAGTTGTTATTGTTTTCGTGTTTTTTTCGGGAAGCATAAATCAAAACGCAGCTGGGCGATTTCCACGATATTTGGCAGGTGTGTAGCGGTTGTAGAAAGGATTGTCATGTGCGAGAATGGTTTAGCTAGCTTTTACCTAAGGTGCTGTAGCTGGCTTTGTATGTAAGTGCGTTTGTCTGTAAGCAAGATAACTCGAGATGTTCTAGATGGATGCTAATGATATTTGGTTGATAGGTAGGGGACACAGAAAGGAAGGTCAAGTTCGATAATGGGCCTCCTGGCGACTTGTTTTGGTACTGCAAGTGAGTGTCAAAGTTTCCGCCTATACTTTCCAGAAGTGCCAGGTTCATGATTTTTAAGTGGTGGATAGCTGTTGGGACTAGGAGTAAATGGTGTAATTTTGGGCCCCCTAGCAGCTTGTTTGGAACTGCAGTGGGTCTTATAGTTTGTAACTTTTGCGAATGATAACTCCAGAGGGGATTGTAGGATATTCTTTGTTTTTGGTAGGTAGTTACTTTGGGTGATTATGAACATAATGATATGCAAATTATGTAAATCACTATCTATTTAATATAACATTTAGGGAAATTTAATAAAGTGCAATATACTGGGTTGGTACATTCATCTGCACCACAGCTGGTGTCTTTAGATGTAGGTCAATAGGTCGCCTACAAGGACCCCTGACAGCTAGCTAGTGGGGGTGGTCACGCCATATTAACCCGCATCAGGCGCTTCAGCCTGAGCGCGGTTTGCCCCTAGCCACTGTAGGCTCCTGGGACTTGGCTATGGCGGTAGCGTAAAATCTGGCCCAGACAGCCACAGTATTAATTACATCATTTTGGCAGGACTTGACAACCAACCCTTGAGCCTCCCAAACTGATAGATTGACCTAGGAAATCACACAGTGGTGTTTTCTTTGATACTTCCAGTCTAACAATTAGTAAAGTGTATCATTTTGACTCTAAAACAGCACTACAAGCACATATTATGAATGTAGATGTATCAACTTCTGTACTGTTGGTTCCTGATTAGAAAAAGACTCAAACTGAGTTCAGACACCTTTACAAACAGGCATTCAGTCACTAATCTAAATTTATCTACATTCCGAAGACTATCTCCATGTATTCAACATATACTTATCAGTTTTCAGACCAGTCTAGTATACATGTACTCATCATCATCCGGCATGCATACATTACATATGTACTAGTAATGCCATATTACCTGAATAACATTAGAAAATCTTACCGATATAAAACCTTTTCATAAAATACAATGATAAAGGAGTATCCTCTAACTAGACTGGGTTTTACATAACATATGTGAAAATCGGAGTCATTCTGTTACTTTACAAATACTTCATTTTAAGAATAGTCCTGAAACCCAAGACTAATAGTTTCAAAAGCATGGTCTGGGACACATCCATGACAAGAAACATGACCGATGAGTCCCGAAGGCATCCAGAGATATCACTTGTTCGAATAAGGTTTCGATTTGCGAACGGGCGAATCAGATTCAATTCGCTCGGTGACCTCACACGTTCGAAAATCTCCGAAAAGTACGGACGGGAAACCGTTAGTGGCTCGATCCTGTGCTGATTTATTGAAGGACCTAATAAGTCAAATGGGTTCGTTTGCGGCATGTTTGTGCGTCCTTTTAAACGCTGAAAGTACGAAATAATGATACAAATGTGCTAGTATGGTGAAGTAAATATCAATATCGTACCGATTGTCTCATCCAGAATATTCCCCATTTTAATGCACTAAAAACTGCTCTGGGTGCCTACTAGTAAGATCATCCTAAATAAGCATGCTAATTAACTCCAACTTTTCATAATTGACAATTTAAAATGTACATCTCTACCAAAAGTAACAAATTGAATATGCAAAATATCATGTAAATCCAACGTTCCTGCAACCTACCGACAAAAAAGAAAACCATACCATGTCCAAGTAAAAAGATACCACATACCAAATATCATTACAATCCATCCAAAGATACTTAAGTTATGCTGACCACAAAAATGCAAAAAACACAGGCAGACAGACACACACGGACATACCAAAAACTATGCCACCATTTCAAATGCAGGCAAAAATACACAAACAATATAAATTCACTGCATTCCAAAACAAGACACATAAATTTCAAAAACTCACATTAGAAAAGTATTTCATTAAACATCTATTTCCCAAAATTAACAACATTTCAAAAACGACAATCTTCATAAAGAAATTGTTTATTTGGCGAAGATATGTGTTCGTGGAACTCTAGTTTCTTGTTGATTATGGTAATGAACATTTAGCATTGACACTAAAATATGTCATAATATCTTGGTAGGTTAATAAAACAATTTATACATAGTAATTACTAGAAGATCTAACAGAAAGATGAAAACGAGCAAAACAAAATGTGGCTCGTCGATTCGTCGCCAGAATGTATCCGTCGGATGAGGGGAAATAGTTATTCCTGGGAAAGAGGAAATCAGGCTCATTTATGTCAAGCCGCAAACACCATAATGACTTCACTGGGGTTTGTGCCATCCGGACTCTTATTTACATATCTTGTACCTACGATCTTCTTAAAGTGTATAAGACACCTCCATTAATAGTCGAAAAGCCTTTGAATATCAAAAATGTACACACAATAAAATACTTTGAAGTTAATTGTAAACCCCATGATTGCGGAATAAAGTTTTGATGGCCTTTCAAAGTGTGGTTTTCCCGAGGGGCCAGGCCAAGCCCGGCGACCGTCTCAGAAATAAGTCACGTGACGCCGTGACGTAAACAGTAGAACGCATGCGTACCGCCCGCTCGTCTGCACAACCAGCAAACAACCGGACTGAT
>NC_049980.1:13618544-13633410 GCF_000003815.2 Branchiostoma floridae | reverse complement strand
ACATCAAACCTAATATAGTTTACTTTGCCGTCGATTTTCTTACTTCAAGTCCAAATTTTACGTGATTACGTCCGTGTGTGTGAGATCGTATCTCCCCTATAGTACGGGTGCCCTCGGCTCAAAACTTCGCCGCTACATATCAGGTCACGTCTTATACCGTCAAATATGTGTTCTCTAAGAGTAATCCACATCCAACATAGAGGTTGTAATGTTTTGAAGAGACGAGGATTTTCACTTGGTATTTTGTTTTGGTGATATTCTTTTTTTTTCATATTAGATAAGTTGCCAAAAATCACATGAGCAGTGTTTCCACGTTTTCATAGGTTTCTTGACTCTAGTTGCACAACAACTTTTCAATACCATCATTTTATACAACTTGTGTGGTCTCAAAAACAGCTTGTGTTTATTACAGATACTGACCAGATAGCATTTCTTTGCAAGCTTAGCTATTACTAATATTATCACTGCCTGCTAGTAAGAAAACTTCATCATCAAGCTATTAGTGCAAGTCAGTCACCCTTGGCTTAGCCTTAGGTGAAACATATTATAATAGTCAAACCTTGCAACAATATTTAAAACGTGAGAAGTTTTGAGGTCAAGATAGACACTAGTCCTTTTCTATACCAACAATTGCTAGTAATTCGTCAAGAAGTACAAAATGAATTAGTATCACTTTTGACACAGAGATACTGACAGCCATTTTTGGTTGTTCCAGGAAAAGGCAACCTAACACCATCTGCCAGCCATCCATAACTAGGATGAAACATGAAAAAAAAATGAAAAAAAGGTTTCAGACAGGTGTCATCTAGTAAACATATCTCAATGTTCCAGACATCACTGCATCTTTGCAGCAAAACATGTCATGTGTCTTTATCAATATCCTCGGCCGACACATATAAAAGTACAGTGAAAATCAGTGAAGAAGCACATTGATATTGTGCTAAGTACAAAATGAACCAGTATGATTTTTGACACAGACATACTGACAGCCATTTTTGGTTGTTTAAGGAAAAACCTATCTAGCACTCTCTGCATGCCAGTCATCCTAAGCTACGATGAAACACTACTAGTACTGCAAATTGTTTGCAGCAAAACGTGTTGTGTGTCTCCTGACTGCGTCTGCCTTGTTTGGCCTGTCACAGGCAGCGCTGAGCGGCTCTGGAATCTGTTGTTCCAGGACGTCACCATCGAAGTCCTCTCCACCACACATACGCTTCACCAGACCCACCAGCTCCATGACGTAACCTGATAAAGACCAAGTTTAAATGAAATCAATTAACGTTATGTTGCATATTTACTACTAGGTGTACTTGCGGACTCTGTGAAGTGATGCCTACACTCACTGAGAGCATTTGCTGTCATGAGCAAGACAGAGTGTCTGAAAAAAGAGACGGCCTGCAGTGTATCGTTCAGCACCCCGGCTTTGAGCCGGTGTGCTTGAATGAATATGGTCTGGAGGTGGCACACATCAACTACCAGGACCAATATGGAGAGAATCTTGGAAATGAGTAAGTATGAAGTAGTTTGGGGCAGGAAATATTCTCAATTTATTTGTAAATATGACTAAGAATACAAGATTGGACAAGTTTTCTAAAATTCACCAGTCCTATCGCTAATCAGGCAACTATATAAAAAAAAATTACTTGCTCGAACCAATTTTCCACTTGTCCAAAATTCAATTGTCACTTTTATATGCATTTCCCCTCCCTGCAATGGAGTTCTGATTATTGCCTGTATCATTACAAATGCTTGTCTCCTGTTTCAGGTGGAAGAGATACACAGCATACAGGCAGTTTGTCCGGTGGTGCTACGGGCACTTGGGCAAGGAGATCAGAGTCCCTCTGCCAGCGTGTGTTGTGTCTACCATTAGGAGGGCATTTTCCTCTCCTAACTACACCGGGTTCATGGAAAACCGTGAATGAGCAATTAAACAAACTGTTGAACTGACTTATTATGCCTGTATTAGTGAAGCCCACACACAATTTGTTCTTAATTACTATTTTTGAATGACTGGTATTTTATTTTTGACATCCATCTGCATATCTAAGTCATATGATTTAAGTGTTTAAGGCTGTCAGTGTACTTGATAATCTATGAATCCTATGTACATTCCAGTATGTGCAGCTATTGATTTTGAAAAATGAATATAGATTATTTTTAAAAAAACTGTTAAACTGATGAACTGTCAAAACGTAGAAGCATGCAAAAAGATTCAATAGTTTACCAAAAGTTGGTTGCTCTAGCACTCTCCTAACAATGTGCCCGCCCTGCTTGTACTTGGGGAAGTGGATGCTGAAGATGCCATCTCCATCCCTGGTCCGTGCCTGCGCCCTGTGCGCGTTCTCGTTGAAATGTAATGCCGCCAGGATTACCCTGAAATGAGACCACAAACAGTGTAATCATTCTACAATAAAGCTACCCACATGTAAATACTAAGTATTACTGCATTTGGCCCAGAAACAAGAACAGTAAGAATTATTGGGAAAATTATTCGCATTAAATTGACCGCTGCTTATTTCACATAAAAACTTGCTTATAAACAGGGGAACTTTTATATCTTTAAGAAGATTACGGTTCGATTACCTGTTCTCCATCCCTTGGTACGAGTAGTGGTACATTTTGGGCGCAAAATGTAGAATGAGACTATGGAAGGCCTCGAGATATGACGTCTGGTAGGATGGCGAAAGGCGTTTCAAGGCCTTGCATAGTTGCTTGTTGCAGACGATCTTCTCCAGTTCCACAGAGACCTTCGTATCTGGAAAACATGTGCCTGTGTACTTAGTTCCTGCAAATGAATAAAGCAAACACAAAACTATATCTCATAAACCTTAGCTAAATACTATAACTACAGGGTACTATAAAAATAGTTTATACTTACGAAAAAAGAGCCATGGCTTGCGCCGTTCTCTTCCCCTCAGTCGCCCGTGTGCGCACCTTGGGAACAGCCCGCCAAAGCCCCTGTGCCGATTGTGAATGTGCTGAAGCACAGACTTCCACTTCTCGACAATGAGGTCACCGTTGCCAGGAGGTGTAGACGTCACAGCCCAATAAAGGTGGTTGATGATACTGGCAATCCATACCTTGAGGTCTTCACAGCCTTTCGTCTTACTCAGCTTCTTCAGCTTCTTCTTGATGCCTGAATAAACAAGTGTAAATGAAACGTGTCACTGACAAAAAACAATGGATCTTGTTTGAAACGTCTGACCGTTTCCAAAATCAAATCCAGTTGCTTGAGTAATTGCTTTTTGGCGTATCTTATTGCCTAGATGTCTAATCTTCATCGACGTGCAAAATGATTTTTTTTCTTCAATTTTTATCATATATTACTTTAATATAACACGAGAACCAGGAGTTTCACTTGAATACTTAAACTGACTGAAAAGAAAGAGGAAAAACAAAACAAAAACTCTTTTAAATCGAGGAAAGCTGTTAAAACATAATTGGTGTGTAAAGAAATATCCTCTCCTAAATATAGTAGTAAAGCAGTAAATATGTATGAATAGGTTAGGCTTACTTTTGGCAACATGCCAGACATCAAAGAGGTGCTGGATGTTGGGATGCTGCTCACGGATCATCTTGTTTATTCCTGCATGTCGATCAGTGACCAATGTGCCTATTTCTGCATACTCCTGGATTTTTTGCAGGGAGCGCTGAAGACCTTCCTTTTCCATGGCGTTGGAGCTGTCTACCTCGTTGCTCTGTAACACATATTGCTTGTGATGTTGACTACTGTAACATGGAAGATGGCAATTGAAACCCACTACAGCACAATATACAACTGAAGAAGGGAGGGGGGCATGATAACACTGGAACATTTCTTTACAAGTTAATATGTTAATGAGTTGTCACCTCAAATATTGATATCATATAGACACAGATTATCTTTGGATCAAGCGTTAGTGTTCCTTATGAAACAGCATGACAGATGGTTTACTTTTTACAAGTAAGAGACAGTGTTAGAGTACAATTTACCTGCACTAGCTGCACGTCTATCACAGCTGTCTGCTTCAGCTCCATCATTGTATAAGTTCCATATTTCGCAGAGTGTCCTGGGCTATCCGCGCGGCCATCCCCACCACAAACAATGGGCTCTTGCTCGGCTTGCAGGACTGTCAGCATCCAGAACTGCCGCTCCCTCCACAGCGTACGGATGGCCCTGAACAGGATGTTTTCTTGATGGCGGAAGAATGACCGGGTTGACATAACGGCCACGCCCATGTGTGACAAGACTCTAAGCACCTTGGTCACACTGGCTCCAGCGAACAGTATAGCAGATGACAGCAAAATGTTCCCCGCGGCAGTCCTGCCATAGGAAGGCTGGCTCCTCCATGTATCTTCATAGCTGCAATCTCTGCACAGGAATGTCACCAGCAGGTGAGTCCCGACTTCCTTACAGCGCCAAATCAGCTTCCTAGAGGGACACGCTGGACAGCAACACCACGTGGAGAACAGCTGCACCAAACATGTCCAGAACACCATGAAGATGCGTGTGTCCGGCAGGGTATCTGACGTGGCCTCGGGGATGGGCACCTCCTCGGGTGGGTCCTCCTCATCATCCGATATCTCCATAGGCTCGTAGTCTGGATCGTTCTCGTACGCTGCATCCTCCACCGGCTCTGAAACTTCAGACATGGCATCTAACTCCTGCAACCGGTTGTTGTATGTGATCTGTGTCTGGGTGGAGATGGTCTTCACTGAAGGCTTGTTCTGTATGCCAATAGTTGTAACAGTAGGCTTGATCTGCACACCTGTGTTAATACAATATAGCAAAAAACATCCCAGAGTGAAAGATGCCCTGTGTAACAATGCAGGTTTGTACATATAACTTCTGTGTATAGCATCTGAGAAAAAAATGTTTGTCTAAAATACTTGTTTTGGGCTACATTTTACTGCAGATATAACTATACATCAATACTGTAACTCTTTGTAAGGAATGATAATCCTTATTGATATATATACATAATGAAAGGAAGTGGTCCAATGACATTTTTGTGGATACAAGAAAACTTTAAAATGCAAGTGGGGAGCTGAAAGCTGATAATGAGGATAAAATACCTTTACAAGTCCCCACTCGCAGTCTGGCCTGCACAGCCCGTGATTTCATGTCTGGCTGGACTTGTATCCCCTGGTTTTCTGTTGGAGTCACCTATACATAAAAGAATGCAAAATATATATACAATACCTTATTATATTATATCATACAACCAATATTTTACTACAGTAGCAAAAAGATGGAAAATGAAAAAAAAATTCAAAACATGTGACATTCACAAAGCAAACAGAATGACTGGCTGCCACGACACTATCTCGATTCATGTGATTTTAAGAAATAAATCTGCTCTACCAAACTTACATACAGATCTATTGTCAAAACTTACATCAACAGGTGGACCATCATCATCATCAACAGGTGGACCACTGGCAGTTGACACCGCAGTAGCACAGATGTCATGATCAGATCCTCCCTCTTCTACAGGCTCAGCAGATAGACATTCTCGGAGTATCTAATAACAATAAAAAGATAGCCTTTCATTATTTACTATACACTTACATGCCCTGAATAAATACAACTTTCCTATTATTCTAGTACTTTATAGCCTCTGCTCACAGAAATGTAGTACATGTTATAACCATAGAATATAAGCAGCTGATGACTACTATTTATAAATACAGCATATATTGTGTTTTGTTGTATGACATTTTCTTGGCTACTGGCAAGTGTTACCTCTGTTATGTGATGTTTGTTCATGAGTTTTGTACATAAATTTTTTTTCCAAATACCATGCCTTGTTGACCAAATAATATTTATTTGACAAAAGATATAATTCATAAGTCATAATTTCTTACAAAAAATACATTCACTGCTGATGAAAATAAACACGACAACTAATCTTTCTGTAACCGCGGCCTTCTACAATTTGCGTGTGTATGAGAGCCGGTGTTTATAGTGGGGAGGGGGGCCGCTTATTGATATTCGCTGCAGTTCCTTTTCTTTTTTTAAAACTACCAAGAAGAAACAAACGAACAAACAAACGAAAATTTCCGAAACTATAACCCCTGTAAATGCTGCCCTGTTAATGTTATATCCCAACGAGATAAAACAGAAGACAACTCAAAATATCATATTTACCTCCTGGTGACGCCTTTTGGCTACAGCCTGTGATTCCCTACGCTTCGGCTCGGCCGGGCCTCGGGGAAAGATGGTTGGAATTTTACCGGGCAGCACCTCCCTACGGTGCTTCGCATTGAACCCAAACGATCTCTTCAAATCCTGGGCAGGGTCGAAACAGTCCTCTGTAAAATGGTCGGAACACAGCCGAGAGGTCGGGCTCGGCGTCCATTCCTTCCCCTCCCGATCAGGGCCTCTTGTCCGCCGTACGTTCTGCACCCACTTCTCGCGAACTTTCTCGTCGTTTGGAAACTTGTGAAGACTTATCGAAGAGGACGTGTAGTTCGAACAATACGCTGCGACACACCGTGTAGGCATGTTGACAAACCAAGGGCGTTATATATAACGTCCTTGGACAAACTAAATCCCTCAGAAATAGCCGGAGTCTTCCTGAGGACAGTGTTTACTAACAATCAAAATGGCGCCGGGGAATCCCTCGAATCCCCCGCGTTCTTCTACTGCTTACGTCATTCCCGGTTGAGGCGCGCCCAGAGGCGTGTCGTTCTATCTATCGGTAGCCTCGTGACGCGAAGATCAAATTTCGTTTTTAACAGGCGAACAGTGTTTACCTCTCACTTATGTGTATATCGATTGTATAGTGATACCTTTGTTTGATTTAGTCCCATAATGATGCACTGGGGTGTCTTATACACTTTAATTGCCAAGCAGTGCGTCGATTACATTATGTTTGAGCGTATATCTTAATGTGCGAGGCAATATTCTCTCACGATGTACAATACAGTTCGGTGTATATTCATATTCCTGTTTATCACTTGCGGGATACCTCTGATTTCTCAGTCTCTATATAATGCATTCTCAGTGGGTCTTCTCTAATCCAGGATGAATCCACGACTATATAAAGCAATTTCTCTGCAAATGGCGCCTGCGGCCTGTTTCACAACTGACCGTAAAAAGACCCGAAGGATGCTATCAAAGCTTTCACACAAATTGAAATGAGTGATATAGGGGTTCCTTTGCAATTGTTTGGTTGTGTTGTATTTGTGTAATGGTGTAAATGGGAAATAGAGATCCCTGGTAGGCTCAAGTGAGATCAATCCCCAGGAGTCATGCCAGGTCATTCTGACCCATTTTCCACAAGAACAATCATCATCATTTTATACTACACCTACCGAAGAGTGGAACTATAAAAAAATGCCACCAAGTACAGTGGGGGCGCGCATCGTCACTAGTCACCAGACAAAGGCTTCAAAGAACGCTGGCTGCACTGCTACTTGTAGATGTGCAAAGGTTAGATATTACAGGTCATTTTGAAGTATAACTAGCTGCTCCAGATACAAATACAGATCCAACTCTGAATGTTTTGGATCAACTTTAATTTGTAGAATCATCTAATGATGATTACAAAAGGCAGGGTCCCAAAATAGTGACCGATTATGCGAATATTGGCCGTATTCTAAGTTGTGATATTTTTTTTCTCTCCGAACACTACCTTATATCCATCTTCAATGGGATCCATCAAATAAGTATGGCCCCTGTGCTTAATTCTGGACGCTTCGTGCGCGGCAAGTCAAGTCGTCTAATCTCTATCACACAAACTACGTTAGTTATAGGAAGAATATTTACCAAGGCTGAATAGCCACCATAGGGTTTCATTTGAAGTGTAAACCTTTTCGTGGACTGAATCTTCTGGCCAATCATTTCCCTTCTCGGCGAACTGTACGATCCACACCCCCGTGGTGGAGGCTATATTTCCAGGCTGATCAAGGGAGAACTCGAGGAGGACACCCACGAGACATGCGTCAGGTGTCGTATTGTTAAGGAACGCACTCCTCTCATTGCTGTAATAAATACCTCGGTTTCAAGAGTCATTAATCTCAATACCGTAAATGTCTCCCCGCTAGAAAATAATCCCGCATCTCAGGTACTAAAGGTAGATTCCCCTGTGCATCTTAATCAATATGGATGTGCGTTGCCATGGCAACTCCCGCCCTCGTGGTGCAGATAAAACCTCTATGAGACAAATTGGTGCTTAAGAAAGAGCCGTCTTTATGCGTTCGCGTTAAATATTGTTGGTTCAATTTGAACAGCAATATTGCCTTATCAGAAACGTGTAAGGAAAACGATGAGTCTGGCTCATCTACACTGTCTTCTTACCTGGAGAATGGTAATTCTTCCTCATTAACGTCTGCTAGAAGCAAGAACCTCGCTAGAATCTATCGTAAATTTAGAAAATAAAGGCCCTTTACATATGGATTCCGGCATGATATTACAGCAAAGGAAAGCTTGGTCCTTTTCGAAAGCCGCGCTACTAAACTGTGAACGCGATAAAAACAAAACCCTCAACCTACTTGCAGCGCTCTCCGTGTAGTTTGCAATATGCAGAAACTGATCGGGGGCGCGATAAGATTGGCAGGTAGATTACGGGTAGATGACGGTCGCAGGGAATCATTATCATCCCTACATAAAGGCTTGCAATGCGAGCTCTATGCAAGCAGACGGTGGGCGGGTCAAAGGTTACGTATGATTGAATTTCAAACTGAGAGATAATCGTGGGGAATGCTCGGGGTCGGGACAACGCTGCTTTCCTCGCCAAATATCATCGGGGCTGGAGAGCGCGCCTTCGCACAACTTCCAAGCTCAGTACCCAATCAGGGAAGGGATACAAGGATATGCGTAGCACAACTGTATGGCGGAGAGCATTCTGTTGAAGGAGTCACGTACAGCGGCTGAAGAGAAACCCCGGACCAAGCCTACGGGGACAGACGTCGTTTAGCAGCCCATTACCGCTGCAAGATGCTGTGGTACAAGTGGCTTCTACTCGGGATGGAAATCTCCACATATTCTTCTGTTTGGGCAGGTGAGATATTTATTGTGTACATGGTGGAATAAGTGTCTGCGGAAAAACAAAACACGTGATATTGATATTTGCGGAGCAGCACAATAATAAGAATGCATGATAGGTATCATTTCATGGTGGTCGCTTCGACTAAGCAGTTGATCGTCGACGTTATACATCATTTATGGACCCGACCATGTCTTTGTGGTGCTCTTTTGTGAGGGTGACTGAGTAAGAGCAGGTTAAACCTGTGTTATAGGCGGTGGGGTAGGGTAAACTGTGCGCTCAGTAAACTCCTAATCATTTTGTGTGGTATTGCAAAGTGCCCTGTCACGCAATGGCGTCGCAACTGTTGTTGTCGTTGCGGTGTATATGTATCTATCCAAATTCTGCACTGTTTGAGTGATCGAACCTTCATATAACATAAACGATGTTGGCAAAATTGTGAGGACGGAAGTTTGTTTTCAAACCTCCTTGGTCTGATTATTCTTTTTCGTGATGATGCTTATAAGATCATATCGAAAGCACCGTTCCATGAAGGGCACTTGAGGGCACAACGGTACAAAAGATCTTTTCAATTTTCTACATCAGCCCCGTAATGCCCATTGAAAAGCTGCACCACAGACGAATGCGCAGAAATGTTGGGCTCTTTTGTGTGCGGCAGAATGAGCAAAATAGACTCATTTCTTTCCGCCAATTCCAAATGGCATTTCTATTCAAGCCATTACGACTTTGGTCGACGCAGCAACAACTTTTGGTGATATGTTCGAGGAAACATAACTCGGCCTTTTGACGGTAGACAGTGACGTACACACTGTAGGTCCTTCTGACCCGCTATGTAATTGCTAACAACATACCTCTGGGAGCTTATTACAATGGGGCGTTAATACCTGCTTAATCAAATTCAACTTTATGACATATCCATGCTACCGAGTACTAACTAATATGGTACGCATAAATATAAACCATGATCTACCGCTAACGGAATGGTGCCCCCCCGAGGAAGAAGCATGTACTTTCGACTAGTTTAAACACCAGTACCAACGAAAATAGTAGAAGGTTTCATTTATGCTGGTATCCCATGTAACAGAAACAGAATTTAGAATAAGATTGAATAGAGGCAGTTAGGTCACCCATCATTTAATTTCACGAGAAACACCCTCACATTTTCTCTGTAAAAACAGACTTCTTGCAAACTATATTATCATATAATAGCAATTTCTATACAGGATTTGTAAATGTTATTATAATTGTAAAGTAGCCAAACAAGGTGTAGTTTTTAAGCTCTCCAAGTAATTACGGACTAACCCATTCAAGTACTGTCTAAGAACTAATCCTAGGAAATGGAATGAAAACAAGACAATTATAATGACACAATCGAAGTTAAGTCCAGAAGATACCAGCCAGCTCAGACTGACCGGTAGTGATGTGTAACAAGGGGTGGTTGCTTTATGTGGGAAAATGTCAGTGCGATCTTAGCTTTCCATGGCAAGTCAACATGCATCTGATGCATTATTCGTTCTACATGCAGTCGTTTAATTTTCTATTGCATTTTTTCTTGAAAATCTTTCCGATCCCTTATTTCATTTTAGTCAGCCCCTTTTCGAAATCTTTTTTTTTTGTTTGTTACCTCAATTTTAGTTTTGTGGTAGGAAATAATGGAAAGAACCTTTGGGGTTATTTTTGAAGTAGATATTGACACAAAAATAGTCGATCTCGTAATTTCACAGTGGAGAGACACCACGAAATTTGAAAAAAAAAATACCACCGCGAACAATTCAAGATATACAGTAGTTTTCATATCCTGTGCAGTCTGTTTCCCTGTTTGGCATTCCAGGACTATTAGGATAATCATTGGCTGGGACTGGAAACCATTTGCGGGGTAAGCTTTCCTGGTAATTTGTTAACAGGCTACTTTCTACGTATTACTCGCCGCGATAATGCGTACAAACAGCTCCGATTGAGCTTGACATTTGCAGACTATTACGCCTAGCTACAATATTCGCGCAGGAACTATTACGACGAATTAGAGTCTCATTCTGTAGGGAAGCTTCACAATTGTAAATTCCACATCTATGAAATTCGTAGAGCGCTATGTTCAATCCGTTGGTCGCAGCGCAGACGCAGTGAGGTTGTCGCTTTTTTTTGGAATGGGGTTGTAACAAACCTTGATTCATGAAAAAGCGAAATGATATTCACCGAGCTCAAAATATATTTTTAGATTATACTATGTTATCTAAATCAAATTATAAAGCTTTTATTATGTTTCATTTATGATTAATGATCACACAGTTCAAGTTTTGGTCATTGTAAGGTTGCTGAGCGATCGCCACCCACTGGAAAGTAAGCCTTAGCTAAGGATGCTATTTTATTGGCATACTAAGAACTGAAATATCAAAGTACACACTATCAATGTACACATAAAGCATTGCAAGAATACATATGAAGCGAGATGATCTGATGAATATGTTGTAGCTATAGCCGTGGGCATGGCACCTTTTCCAAATGATTTATGAACTCGGTGAACATCCTGCAACAATG
Organism: Branchiostoma floridae; assembly: GCF_000003815.2. NCBI lineage: Eukaryota > Metazoa > Chordata > Leptocardii > Amphioxiformes > Branchiostomatidae > Branchiostoma > Branchiostoma floridae. The sequence goes on along the minus strand of NC_049980.1, from coordinate 13,621,903 downwards.
ATGCGAATTCACAGTTTGGAGAACATGTACCATGAATTATAAAACCAATTCGAAATACAACAACACGAAAGCAATCAGTCAGCCTCAAAAAGGGCCAAAGGGGTCTCAACCTGATGATCTCATTCCAGAGTTCATTCAGCTCACACTTTTGTTTTTATAGAAGCAGTCTGTATTGGTATCAACACCAGTCCGTTTCAAACTAATATAAGTTTTGTAAGAATTTACGAGGAGTAGTTGAAAATCGTTGCTATCAAGCACTGTAGGGACATCCTCACTAGACAGCGTTAAACAACGCTTGCTGCTAGATAGTGTTAGGTGTGACATATCGTTCCTTGATATAACCAACCTCTGACACATTGATTGCGAAGCTGGTGTGTTACGCCGAGCATACCGACTAAACACTACCAGGTACAGATGCAGATTAACTAGGGACTCAAATAGAACTGCAGAACAAAATACAGCCACACTCCTTTGTGTGCCTCAAACAGTAGGTGACCTAATTTCTCCTGAGTCTGTATCACCGTTGAAGGCACGCCATGCAGACGTTATTCGTAGCAACCCGCAGAATAATTACCCTCAGTATGTGGCACCTGCGTCTGGGTGAGCTCATTAAACAAGCAAACAAAAGTAAAGTGGATGACAGAAATGCGCTATTATTATTTATGCCCTCATTAACGATAAAGATATTCAATGTATTATAGATGCGCCATATAGGGGTGACCAGGAGGTTGCTGGGGGAAAAGTGTGATTAGTAAACATTAAACCGTGTGTATCTATGTAATGATTAGTGCCTTTATTTGCAAGCTCATACCTATAAGATGATCATAAAGTAAAACGTAGATCTATCAGATAACGTAAAATGGTAAAACAAGTCTTTAGATCTATTTGACGTTTTTACGTGGTATATTACTGGGCCGGGTTTGTTGTCTTTGGAGGCATTGGCTAATGGATAGCACAACATTTTAATGAGAAGTGGGAGAAGACAAACTGCCAAAACCCTTGGTAAATGCCTTCATTAAAACGCTCTAACTTTTTATTGTGTAATTTAAACACAGAAAATATGGCACACGCTTCCTATACCTTAATGGGTGGTGGCAATTCGGAACCGCCCCTGAGGACAAAATGGTTTCATAAATAGCCGTAATATATAATAAACTATACTGTAATCCACCAGAAATATTGATACTTGAGACACAATAGCTTCACTTTTGAGAAATTTCTCCTTAAACGAAACGGAGTCAAAACAAAAATTTGCAGCTGTACTCGATGCCTTGATTAAGCAGTGACGACAAACCAGACAAAACAAAGCAAAAGTAGACAGGCCTAATATATATTTGTGATCCCCTCAAAACCACTCAAAAGACGGATTGACAAGTCTGAGTCTTCTATAAAGTTATCATATGTTAGGGTGAATTATTCAGCAACCTCATATCATATTTTTTGTCATAATCCATATTCCATAAACTAGTTTGTTACACGGCAGCAACATAACCATGTATGTGGAGCCATTTCACAGCTTACCTGAGCTTATTTCGTGAATGATTGATAGATATGACCCTTCCCCTTTGACAGCCTGTAACATAACGGATGACATTTTGTCTTGTTTTGACAGCTCACGCCCTTAAGGTGCTTTGACCCATGAATAGCATGTTAACTATTATCAGGCCCAACCATCCTGTCATTATCTGCTCCTTTTCACTGTGTATTGTGCAGTTGGTTTAGTCCTCCCAAGGCCTCTATGAATAATTGATGGTCCTCTTTCTATCCTCACCTTTTGAAGGTGAGCATTTTATGTTCAGACAGAATTTGACCTTGTTTAGTGTTGTACAACCGCACTACTCCAGCAATACAAGTTGGACAAATATGTTTTGTTTTACGGGTTAAAGCTGAGCATATAAACTTATAAAAAGCTTGTTTCCGAATGGCATATCAGTTTTATTGTATTCAGTTTCAGTTGCAGGAGACTTCCAACAACGAGTCGAGTGCAATACAAACCGAGTGCAATGCATCAATCAATACAAAGCTATTGCAATGCAAACCTATTGCATTGCGTACCTAATGCAATAGAACTGACATCAGACTCGTAGAGCCTGCTAAGGAAGCTAGTAAAAACACTGACATCACTGACACGACTTGTTGCATCAGAGTGTGCGATGATCACGGAACCAGACAGACGGAATTAGGCATCGCGAGGCGGTGCAAACTGCTGCTAATTGGTCTGCAGAATAAAGGTGTAGAATTTCATGGGTAATTGGTTGGCTTCTGCAACCTCTGGCAGATTCTTATAGCTGCCGGACCGGCAGACAGACTGTCTCTGTCACAGTCAACCTAAGACTTCACGTCAAATGCTTCATTTCGCTACTGTTGCATGTTTTTGAAAATCTGATTCACGTAAAAAATATAAGAAAAAAGAAATACATTTTATCAATCAGTTTCCACGTAAACAAGTTTCAATGATGTATTCTGCTTTATTATTATTCTATTGCCACCTAACAGAAACGTTAGCATCAAGATAATATATCAAGATGTTTAAGATGAAGAGATTATATGTTATAATGTAGAAAGAGAGAGGCGAAATCGGCTGTTTTTAGTTTAACTCGGGTATTTTCATTGGAGATGTCCCTGTGGCTCAACCGGTAGCAGCTTCACAGTTGAGCTTCTGCAGCTGGTTTCGTCGGTTAGTATTTGGATTGCCCGGTTCGATTCTGGATGGGGCTAAGTTTGGGCTTAATGTACCCGTCTGTCGCAATGGACATAAAATGGGGTCCCGTTTTATTCGACGGTCACCTTTTCAAAGCGGAAATCGATATAACATAAGGTATTAGCATACAGTACAACAAAACACTCAAAACGTAAAAAAATAATCATAGCAAGCAAACCCTCCCTGTGAAAATATACCCTGCTACTGAAATAGCATAGAAACTTGCTGCTCTATATTTGTGCGAATGAATGATGTATTGGAGGAACCTTTCAGTTTCCAAGAAAGCTCCACGTCGATATGACACTTAATCACATGTCACCATTGCACCTGTATGCAATGTAATCACCAGTAAAAGCAATTTGCTGAAGTTGTCTGTGGCATGGTTATGGGAAACATGACTCAAAATCCCATTACCCTCCCTTGAGTATCATTATGCTGCAGGACCAGAAGTTAATCCCCGTTTTTTCCAAGAAGCCAGGAAGGACAATACTCACAGGTTTGCCAAGTCATAGCTTCATAGTTCAAAATCAGACTTCAATGAAACGTCTTCAGTTTACTTACGCAAAAACATGACTAGCATATCTCTACGAAAGTCATCATGATAACTCACTGGAAGGTGCCATAATAAAGGGTTAATGCCCCGCCCCGAGGTGTATAT
>NC_049980.1:13485139-13618444 GCF_000003815.2 Branchiostoma floridae | reverse complement strand
AGGGATTATCTCACCATATACACCGAGGATAAGGCGGGGCATTAACGTTATTATCATATAGCCTATCCAACTGACAGTTATTTCACACAAATTCCTTTATAACAAATAAACACTTTAATACATTACATAAAAATACATTTGCAATATATATATTGTACAATAGTGTCTATATATAATACAAACATTTAACTATTTCATCATCATCATTTAACTAATAATTTTAACTAATCATCTGTTTGTGAGATAGCATATCAGCATCAACATGTGGCTTATTTGCAATACAAACTACATGTATTAAGTGGAGTCCTGGTACCCCCCATGCAGAGCCTTTTCACTTGGGCACGACAAAGTACGTATATATGAAGTGATTTAGGAAGGTACCGGCTTAATCACGTTAGAAAGCCATGATGAAAATGTGTAAAATCAGCATAATTCCTTTTCAAGTATCCCTATATTCCCCATGTGGAGCCCTAATTAACATAACCAATCAATCATAATATTTTTGACAGTTATGCATGGTTTACACACAAACAACAGTACAAAAAAAATTCATGACTGTCCCCTGTATAATGGTGCGGTCCAAAAAGTGGTCGGTTATTAGAATAACCGACCACTTTTGAGGTTACTGCCTGATAACCCATGGGAAATGGGGGCCTCTGATTGGCCAACTCCATCTGGCTATATGATAATACGTCTTAACCAACGGCACATTTCCTGTCACGAGAACGTCATGTTTTCGAAAGAAGACGTCAGTATTATAGGATATAAGTTATGCTCCAATCTTGGCTTCAGCGAAATTCTATGCCAACACATTTATCAGTAGAGTTGGTACTTGATCCCACCTCTAATTGCGCACATTGGAGACAAAAGTAGCTCCATCAGAACCCGGTCACGAATGTCGTCTTCTTGTTGAATTTGACAGGGTGTAAAATCCTACTGATTAGCCATTTGACACGAGGTCTATTATCTTTATGAAATTGCCAGAGACCCAGATGCATTAATAAGCTTCTTTAGATGCATTGACAAGCAAGACAATTGTTTGTCTAAATATCACAACTAACGACATTAAGGCCATGGCCAGTAATAGTTTACGCATAGCTCATGCGACAAGTGCATACTAGATGATCTCAGCTAAAATTTCAAAACCTGTAATCATTAAGGTAAAACATTGCGACTCCCCACGAAGTTGTTGAGCGTAAACCAAAATGCTCTATTATTTTTACTATTTCTTTTTATGATAATGATCTTCTGGCGGGGAGATAATATTACAGCACACTGCACATCACTGCACGATGCTATTATAGTACTATTACTTCTTTTTCCATCCTTTTTAGATGCTAGTATCGTACTTCAATCGTTCACACAACAGTCTCCACAGATCTTGGAATTCATGAGACAATTAGATACATGTAGAAACCCCACGGCTCGTGATTGTGTCGTGAGGATGAGATATTGTCTTAGTTGCAAAGTAAAGTCAATTTACCATCGCGGGCTTTCAATGGAAGAGTTTTCTTATGGCTATTTTAAGGTTCCCAGACAGACTACCGCATTCAGCCTACATTTCTTTCACACTGCAAAATCGATGCAGATCTAAAGTCAACATCACACCAAAGCAATGCAGATTTAACCACTGCTGATCCTTTATACCCCTGACAGATCGATACACGTGAAGTGTGATCGCCAAATTTAAGAGGACTCGTTCCAAATCAGACATTTATAGAGATATGGTAACGCCATTGTAACATGAAATACTGCACAAGACTTACATATGGTGAACTGAACTTGAAGAACTTAGATATTGATGATTTTTGTGACGCAAATATCTGTTAGATTTTATCTTTTATCAACTACGTACATGCAATACAAAGCAAATGTGCATCTGACCAGAAAATGGAGACATATTGACTCACCATTCACATTCTACACGACCATATCGACATTCATGAAAGACCATATTTACTTGTACGGGATGAGAACCACATCACGACCTGCACTCTAAGTGAAATGTAGCAATTTCCTCCCAGCATCATAGCAGGAAATTGAAAGCCGTGGAAATCCTTGAAATTGCTTTCAACTTTCAGAACTTGATGTAAGCAGCAAGGGATTGTGGTGAGACCATTGGGGGCTTTGTGTACATTGCAGAGTCCCAATTTTTTAGTATTCATGGCGAAAAATATATCATCAGCGAAAGCCTTCGGCGCGAAGGTTGTAGTTGATGGGAAATAGATTTTATCACCTTGACCTTCTGAACTTTCTATAAGAAGGCTTTTGGTCGCGGAATGGTATAAACCCATGGTCATTACAGAATCTATACTCTTCCTTCGGTAAAAGGCTATGTTTTAGTAGCGTATGTCTGTGTATCTATTTGTGTGTGTTTGTGCTGTGACGTTTGTCTGTCAACTCGAGCGAGAAATTGTGGACGATCCGGACGATATATAAATTTTAATATGTTGGTAAGGGTATACGTAGGACCCCCTAGCGATATAGTACTGAAGCGGATCATCTAGTTTTTATATCTCGTGTTATGGGTTCGGCATGAAAATAATATCTGTAAAAATGGATGTATTTCTCGGTCTCGGTGCTTGTCATGGCGTATGTCTGTAGTTGGTCCTGGTCCAAAATTGTTCCTACCGGCTGACATGTCCGGAGCCCACAGTTATGCCCGCAGGCACACAGGAAATGAAATTTCCGGTTAATGAAGTCTGGGACTCGAGAAAAACACGTAAAGCACGCAATGTGTGCGACATGCCATTCCATATGTATTGTCAAAAATTACAATAGCTCTAGACATAAATATTTCATGCGATTTTCAATTTCTTGTTATGAGCGTTTTGTGTGACCTCTTGTAGGACCCATACCGACACCCTCAACACGCAGCATCACCAGACATGGCCACTGGGAGAGAACTACAAGAAACAGCCATAGCGTGACTGCCACTAGAAACAGCCACAGTGTGGCTACCACGAAGAAAACCCTGAAAGAAAACACCACCGCTAACGGTCACAGGAAAGGCACACCGCGGAGAACAACACCCAAACACGAACTCCCTCTCCCGGCCAGAAGAACACATCACACCACAGACTATTCTTCCGAGGACTTCATCACCATCCCGAGAAGAGATCTACCGCAGATGTGTGAGAAGTTGAACAGAGACTCCTCCTCTTCCCCCGCCGATACCCGGTCCCACCCTCCCGTGTTTCTCCCACTAGAGGCTACTGCTCCCGGTAAGTACCATTATGATGGCTATGCTGCCAGACCACTAGACGGCGATCCGCAAGCGACCGTATGGCGACTATGATTGGATTTCCGTGACCCTTGAATTCAAAACTGTACGAAGTAAACGTATGATCTAAAAGACAGAAAACGTAAAAGAATGCTCCTTATCTAAGGAGCGAACATTTCAAATGTTTGGTCGCTCAGCCGCCGCAACCTAGCACCTCTAGTGGTTGTTTTTGGCAACAAAGTACCTTCATTGTTTTATCGGGCAAATATAAAAACCCCATAAAAGTATAGCCATCAGTCTTTGTTGGTTCTACAAGGCGAATATGAATGTTTTTTCATCATTACGCCAACTAAAGTCTCACGGAAGATGAGACTTGTTCTGAAGAAAATGAAGCTTCCGCTGTGTAAAAAGATGCTAAACTGTACAGATAACATTCAAAGTGCGTGGAAAACTTCAACGTTCATCATTGTGATATACTTAAGCTGTATCCAAGTTGCGATCAGTATTCTGCTCGCATCTTTCCCATTTTCTGTTGAAAATAAGAAAGACAAGAAAACTCATGGCTAAGTGTTCTGGATAGTAAACTACCTTAATATAATAACCTTATTATAAGATAGCTGTAGTCTAAATAAACATCATTACCTTGCATATAGAAATCAAGAAAAATATTAATGACAGTTGATTTATGTTGAAGCCAGAAATGTGTTAAATTGTTTTTTATTTATTTATTTGAACTTCACCATATGTATTTACACAAAATGGTAGGGAGGCAAAAACAGGTACTTTGTAACCTTTACTAGTTGCCTCCCGTGCAACTAAATTATACAATAATAGAAAAATAATCATAATGATAACAAATAATAACAATTGTACAATCAAATAATAATGATTGTGTCAACGACAATAAAAGCAAATATACAATAATAACAAATATAAAGAAATAAATCATAGAAATAATGGTAAGATGAAATATGAAATATCTAGAAAGGTGTACAACTGGGACACTGACAGTGAGTGACCCAAGTACATACGTCGTTGGGGTTAAATCTGTCGTTGGTAAGAGAGAGATAGTGAGCTAGGATTGCTTTCTTAAAGGTATTAATTGTAACAACTGGGGAAAGTTTTAGAGTTCTAATGTTGAGGGGTAAAGCGTTCCAGATGTGAACGACTCTTTGGAAGAAATAGTTTTTAAACGTAGTGGTGAGACATTTTTGGGGCTGGAGCTTGGCTTGTGAGTTGGATCTTAGGGATGTGAGTGGAAAACTTATATATTGATGAATGTCAATACCGTATTGTCCCAAGAAACATTTAAATAGGAAGGATAAGTTTAGGTACAGGTACAAACTTGTACCTGTACCTGATGTTACGTTAGCGTACTCAGGACTGATTCAAATGTGGTACGAGCCAGCGCGAATAGAAATCGGGTATATAAATAGATATAATCACAAACAGGCAGTTTGACGTTAGACGGAATAATTGCGTCCCTGTAAGGATTTTCACAATCACCGTACCTCGGTTCCTTATCAGCCGATTTGAGTAGCTACTAGCGCCATAATCCCAAATCCTATCTCAACTGTAATTGGGCAGCTAACTTACAATACGTTTTCCTCCGTGTAAAGCGGCTCCTCACAGGGTTTTATATATTTTTTAGCACACGTGAACGAACATTGCATGAACATACTGTATAATACGGTGTTTTTTCGAATTTGCAGGAGTTTGTAAATGAACTCAATTCCGTTTGCCATATACCACAAGGCGAGGGATGAGATTAGAATGCATACCGTCTATAGGCATGAAAAGAGATATCGCTCATCAAGCATTTACATTTTAATTGCCTATTAAAACACAAACTTATTTCTTTTGGTTATATCCCTTCCCACCAGGACGGCGCTCTCGCCGCGCTCTCTCTGCGACCTAAAATTTGACAGATCGCTAAAAGAATTGTATAAAAAAGAAACGAATCTTTTCACACTTTCTGTGTTTTGTTGTCGTCTCAGTCACACATTAACGCTTCGTATGATATACCCAGTATGACATCAAAGGTTACAAATATCCTATTTAGATCGCAGCGAGAGACCTTCGCGATCGCTATCTAGTGGAAAGGGGGCCTTATTGTTTCAAATCCACATTGTTTTTAAAAGATGTATCGCTCTTCAAAACACATATGCATGTAACTTAATTTCCTGTAAATTGCATACAGGGTATTTTTCAACAATTTTTACCTGCTTCGAAATCAATTAGGACCATTTTCTAAAAGTACAGTCAAGGCGTAAGTGGAAAGAGACAATGGAGCATTTCCCCTCTTGTACAATAATGATACCAAGCTACTAACGAGAAAATGTCCACCTGTCATACCTTGATTTTCTGAAATAATATTTATAGTTATTCTTTGGACTGCGACATGCGAATAGTGAAGAACATTTGATTTTTTTAAAACTTTACTTTCTTCCATGAGCATGTTTTCACAATATAGTTCATAAGTTTCTGACCACTAGGTATTGAAAACCATGACTATATCAATACGATTAGTTCCATATTCATACTATTTTATTTCCCAGTTGTATCAGTTCATTGATGTATTGAAATTTCTTTCTATAATAGAAAAGCGATATCCCATACATGCATTTTGTACAGTTATAATGACAGTGTGTATCCATTTTCTGTACCCCCAACCTTGTTGTTGATGAAGGCAATATTTATAATCAGTTCTGGGGACCTGTGTTTGGAGATTGGTATTTAAGATCAGTATCTAGATTGCTTTGCGTGTCGGCTTGATCCCCTAATCTCTTTTATTAAGTAGGCACATATTAATCTTCGGTCACAGAATCATTATCAAATAACATATTCTCACTCGACTACGGTGCATGGCAATAAATAGATATTTTGCTAATTAAAGTTTGTTTATTTTGATATTATTAGCTACATTTGAGAACGATGTATATGTAAATGATGTATATCTTTAATAAGCATATATTGGAAGATACGACGCAATCAGCTGAAGTGTAAATAGGAACAGACGAGTGTACAAAAATGATGCATCTCTCTACCGGTCTTAGAAACTTCTCATAAGCAGTTAATCAACAGTAGAACAAGCTTTATGTTTGGACTTTGCAAATAAAAGTGTGCAATTTTGCATATCGTTGCATCTGCTGTCACTCCAATAACGGAAAATTTATGACACCTTTCGTAGCAGATTAAGTACGTATTATAGAGCATGACAAGTCACACTGATGCACTCGGTGCTATCACATTAGTCTTCATCAATTATAATACGTTTTACAGTCAGCTTAAACCTAGCACGGCGCCTACATGGTTACGGCTCATCAGAATGGCAATGTTTCCTCACAGCGTTGTGCGCGCCGCATTCGGAATAAATTTCAGATATTTTATCATGAATCACTCTAGATCGCAATGTCACATTAATGATAAGACGAAATGATGTAATTATTGTGTAATTGCCTGTATTACTTTTTTTCACGGAGATGTAAAGTGATTTGATGACACAGATCTTCACCTATTGCCACACAACTTGACAAGGATGTAGGTGGAGTTTCATTCCGTGCGACAGTACCATGTCATTTGTGATATCAGATCAGCACGGGGATGGTTATAGGCATGAGCAGTCGTGCGTGATTCTCGCATTATATTTTCACACTCGCTCAAATTGTACTAATTGTCTTACCTCGCTCTATTTACAGCTAGTCTTACCAAATAGGATTTATTCTAAATCCAATCAAAGTCATTTAAACGCAAGAGGATCTGTTTCTGTGTTTCATTGCCATAACTGTATCAAAGCTTCGTGACTTAAACTAGTTTGTGTTGATTTGCACGTGAGAAGATTTTGCCGATTAAATGGCGCACCAAGTGGAATTTTAATTATGCTCTATGCAGGACACGACTCTAGAAGAGTGCAAAAGAGAGGTAAAACATCGAACATGGTTCAGTTCATACTACATTCTACAGAGTATGCAAAAATGAGCTGAAATTGCTGGTTGGTTCTATTTTGACGGCCTCTTTCATAAGGCTCTCTGAGAAGGCCATGTGAACTACAGAGGAAGTACAGTAGTTGACGGTACCAATATTCAGGCGCAAATTTTCGCCGAACGAACAAAAATCACAATCCGCCTGAGTCTCAAAACCGACATATTAATCCTCTACCATTCAGACTCGCAGACGTGCACAACACGATCTCTGTGGCTCATGGACTACACATTTCTTTTGACAATCAAGAAAAAAATACTGATCAAATTGTACCAGTTGCTGTACTGTCATTAGGTAACATGACAGATCTATATGCTTGTTACTCACTATCAGCTATTGATGATATGGGATGTGTATTGGATATTGTAATGGATGCTCCCATCCCCACCACCGTTGGGTCAGGTTACCCTCCCCAGCCTCACCGTGGTTGATGAGGACGGCCTGACCCAGCGGTGGTCACCAGTGATTGATGGTAACACGATCCTTTTTATATGATGACTGATTAACGGCGCGGAGGAGGCTCTGATTGATCGGAGAAGATAGCTAAGCAATCAGATGCAACAGATTAGAGAGGGATGGATTCGATTCTGATGTGTAATAAATAGCTTATCGTGTATCAGTATTAGTTCTGAAGAGTGGGTTTTGGGTGTAGGCGGAACTAAAAGACGTTCAGACAGAAAACTGTGATGCAGGGAGTTACCGTACGCGTTCTCTAGCTGTATGTCGCCGTTGAACTTATAATTACTGTCATAAACTTTCATACGAATAAACAACTAAAACTTTCTTCTCCCAACAATCAGAAAGTAAGAATGAAACTGATTTAACTTTAGTTTACAGGTCAATATGCAAGTCCCTGTTGCAAACCGTTTATTGCAATAAGTCATGCTTGCATGTATTTTGCCAACTGAGAAACAATTGCATGGGGTAGGTCGCACACACATGAACCTAGGACGCAGGGAAACTTGTGATGTTCACATTTACGAACAACATCGATATTGAAGAAAACTATTCAACGCGGCCACCTTTTCAAATTCTCATCATAAATGCAAAATGCAATCAATTTATATCACATCCATGCCATTCGACCTTGCATGGAAGTCAAATAGGTCAATCACCCAGTACGTCGATCATGTAATGTGCGCAGATTTGACACTTCTGGCTGATTTCCGCTGATTAGAGTACGTTAATTACTACCGGACAGTTTGTGCAACACGCGTCATAACGGCGTTTAAAGTGCTGGTTGTATCGCAGAGCTCACATACACGGCACGGGAGTTCATAGGAGCTGTGTTTAACGATAAAGAAACTTCTCTTTAGATATCAATTCTGGAACCTTGATCTCTTACATCTCCCATTATCTGTAAACTCGCGACGATCACTATGTTTGGCATTAACAACATAGTACTGATGTATATTTCGTTTGTGTCGCAAGCCACTACAACGCTTCAGGCCACATCGCCAATGCCAGGCGCCACGTCATCTAAGTTCGGATCAAGTACGCCGTGGATTGACGACTTGGGTGGGAAGAGGCACTTCCGTGTTGTAACTGTACTGGTATGTCAACTTACTTTATTCGTAGATTCGTTTTCGCACAATTGCAAACAAAAATATTTTCTGGTAACATCATCGTAGTCTTCAGTAACGATATTGTTAACTCACGGTAATAAACACGCCGGATGTCAATTTTAGCTAAGGTATGCGAGAATTGTTAGTCGTTTCAAGGAATGCCAATGTAGAAGAAATTGCGGAGGAATGGCACTGTGACTAGCTAAATGATTTCAATTGGTAGTATATAACGTTACTGCAGTTGTAAAGGATGCTCACTGAACAATCTTAGATCCTAACGGCAAAAGAAGAGAAGCGAGTTTCCGGTGTTATGTAACAAAGCGTCACCATTTAGTGCGTTTTATATTTACAAATATAAAATGGCACTGCTGACTAAGCTTTGATTTGTAAGGCGTGTATACCGTAGTATTTCCATCTACTGTCGTAATGATTGCGTCCATACCTTTACAGATACATGTACACATTGTCAATGTAGAACAAGTAAAGTTCGCACTATAGTCTAGTAAGTGAAATGTTTAATGTCCCACAGGACTCGCCTTTCACAATGGTGGAGAAGAATGAGTCCGGGGGTTACCGGTACGTGGGGTTCTGTGTGGACCTTATCAACGCCATAGCGGATCATCTAGGCTTCACGTACGAGCTGTACGAGCCGCCTGACGGCCAGTACGGGGCGGAGAAAGATGACGGGACGTGGTCTGGCATGGTGGGGGAGCTCATCTCAGGGGTGAGAGATGACTATCATGGAATTTTTGTTCGGCAACTTTTGGGAAAATATTCTTATTTATGTTTTGCATCATTCCTTAAGTCTAGTTAAAAAAAAAAAAAAAACACGGGCACAATAAAGTAAAAACGTCAACAGTTGAACCTTTCTTCTACATTGTACGTACATTACTGGAGAGATAACTTGTTCTTTGCAGACAGTGGGTAATGATTATTCTTACGTTTGGAATAATAGATATATTTTGCGATTTCCGTAGAAATGTACATGTCTTTCTGGGAGTTTGTTTTAGATCAAAGCGTATAATATCAACTAGTTACGTAAACAACACACAGGTCAATCTTTCTTAGTACTACGTACATTACCGGAGAATACATTACTGGGAGTTCTTTTTTAGATCAAAGCTTATGATATGAACTTTGCTCATCTCTTAATCATTGCCGAAATGTATATGTTCTTTTGTTTATAATAAATGAGTTTTTACAGACAGTAACAATGTATATCCTGAAGATGTTTTTCTCCTCCCGTGATAGCGCGCCGACATTGCCCTAGCTGCAATGACAATCAGTTCCAAACGGGAGAAGGTTATCGACTTCACTGCCCGGTACATGGACTATGGGACTGGTCTAATCATGAAAAAGTAAGAAACATAAATAATGTATTTATGAAATGTGACAAAGTTAAGTACATCCTGATGTAAACTAATGGTTGGTATTTACCTCTCTCTCAAAAGCATGCTCGTTGATGTCATCATTCTGATAATTATGTGTCTATATATGGCCCGCATACTATATCTTTTTATATTATATACTATATATTATTCTGCAATAGATAGAAATATTATAATTTGCATGAATGCATGTGTATTGATAATGTTAGATCCATAAACAGGCTCAACAGTATGATCGGAGATAGATTCATCTCAAACTTTCTGCAATGTTTTTGCACTGTTAATGGTTAACGTACCAAGGGGAAAATCAGAGCCTTGTGTTGGAATTGACATTCCCATTTATAATGTCCACTCAGCTTGCCTGTATTCAATGAAATCTGCAAACAGCCACGACTACACGATGTAGCAGTGTTGGTCTATACCGGTAAAACGCAAGTAGGAGACCATGTAATCATGTCTTTATATCACTTTTCCTTTAGGCCGAAGGAAGGCAAAAGAGAGCTGTTTGCGTTCTTCCTCCCGTTCGAGATGACTGTCTGGATCGGCGTCATGGCCTCCATTTTCGTGGTCGCGGTTCTGCTGAGTCTCACGAGTCTCGTGAGAGTTAAGCTGAATCTCGTGGACCACTCACGGCACGAAAACGACGCCGATTTTGACCTGAGAAACAGTGCCTGGTTCTCATACGCGTCACTTCTGAGAAAAGGTTAGTGAACAAGCACCTTATGTAGTCATGGTTAGTAGGTTATGTAGCCAAGCACTTTTACTGTCATATTCAACCGGTAGGTAGCCTAACTCAGTGGTGTGATCACTGCTTTACAGTGAAGCTCTGGGCAACAAACAATTTACTCACAATAAATGAAAACAATAAATAATAACGATGACAATAGCAACAGCATTACAACAATCAAAGTCGTAGTCCGTCTCGTTCCAGTAGGTCGCCATTATGAGGTCAAAGGTTAGGCCAAGTTTTATATCTAGTGTTACAAACAGATGCTGGATGTACAGGTCTTTATAGAGTGTGATAGAAGGTAGCAGGGGTTAGCAATTCTAAATTTGAGAGCTATTAAGAGCGAATGTCTGTAAGGGTCAAACAATGCTGGCACCGGTCAAAAAATAGATTTGGCTAATTTTTTGCACAGTGATAGTACTTGGTACACAACCCCTCAAAATAGCTTTCTTTCTTCTCAGAACCCCTCGTTGCCATGGCAACAGGCCAAAGAAGTTTGGGGGCCATTTTGCCGGATTTGAGCATGTCAAAAACATGAAAATTGGCCAACTTAAGGGCACTATCACTGAACAATGCATTAACTAAACAACAAAGGCAGAATATGCTGATCAGAGCAATGCCTAAACTTGTATGAAATAGCAGTAAAGTTAATCTCCTGTAAATTCTAAGGCCCTGGGCAGCCTGAATACAATACACTGTTTTCAGGTTGTAAAGAATCTGAAATTTTGCCCAACTTCAAAGCACTGAAAGTCCATAAGTATAAAGTATTTTCGCTTGCAATTTACTACAAATAATAACCTACTATAGGGCTATTAGATGAATGCTAGCAAAGTTTGGGTTCTTGTTTTGTTGCTATGCAATCGTCCGTCGAAGTGGGTCAAATTTCATGATTTTGATAATATGTCATTTTATGCTCTCTTTAAACAATCATAAGTCCCATACCAAAGTTGCTCTGCAATTAAAATTCACATGGATTATAAACCAATGTATTGTCTATCAAATGCATGTTTGTAAAGTTCGGGTTCTTGTTTCGTTGCTACGTAATTGTCCTTTAAAGTGGGTCATTTTTTATGATTTTGATAAAATACATTATTTTGCATCATCTTCCAACAATCATAACTCACAAGCCAAAATTGTTCTGTAACTAGAATTTACCTGAAATGTAAACCAAGATATTGTTTCTCAAGGTCATGCTTGTAAAGTTTGGGTTCTTGTTTTGTTGCTAAGCAATTGTCCGTTAAAGTGGGTCAATTTTCATGATTTTGATGATATATCATTTTGTGCTCTCTTTGAACTGTCATAAGTTGCAGAGTAAATTTGTTCTGAAATTGAAATTAACAAGGAATACAAACGAATATATTGTCTATCAAATGCTTGTTTGGACAGTTCGAGTTCGGGTATTCTAACAGTGAATGTACATGTTCCTGAAAGTAGGTCGTATTCCACTGACTTTTCCACAAATCACGTTCTTGACAACAGTGATACACATGTCACAGTCTTTGTTTTTATAGAACCGATGTAGCAATGTGCTATCACCATGGAAAAAAAAACATTTGTAGGGATTATATTCTACACAAAGTCATATTTATGTTTAATGTCAGATTAATCCACTCTGAACTTTCAAACATTCTGCTAGTTTTACTGCTAAGCATGATGTATGACTACAGTCTTGAACATGTTTGCATCCCCACAATATGACTCTTGAAGACTTAGCTTATACAATGTATATACGTATTTGGAACGAATATCATAAATCTCTGTGCATCTTTCCTTTCACGGTAGCATTTATGTGAAAACATGCGTTTTTCAGTTTCTGCTATTCAATGGACCATACTCGTTTTAAGCAAGGGCAAGAACGAACCTAGTAGGTTGCTCTTCTTATTTGCCTGAAATGCCAACTCCTGGCGGCGATTGATGTTTGTCTGCTAGTCTGTCTGTGTGGAAATTAGCTTGACAGGCTAACGTCAAAATACGGCAGAGGATGATGAAGGTCAGCATCTTGACCTAACTTTGTTCGAATCTATCAACAGTAAAAATCAAAATGAAGCAACGAATGACGTTTATCTACGTCTTCCTTTTTGGGAGACACATATAAACTTGCGATTTGGCAAGGAATTTGAAATTGTACGAACTAACATTCCTAAATCTGATTTGCGATCACCAATAATTGATTGCCTTTGGAAGTCCATATTTGTGGCAAAAATTCAAGAATACCGAAGTTCATGTCCTTGCTGAAAATGAGTGTGTTAGTAGAAGTTGAAAATGCACATGTTTTTCACATTACTGTGAAAGAAAGATGCACAGAGATTTAAGATATTTGTTCCAATGTAGAAATAAGTCGCCATATTGTGGGGATGCAAACATGTTCAAGACTGTAGTCATACGTCATGCTTAGCTTTAAAACTAGCAGAATGTTTGAAAGTTCAGAGTGGATTAATCTGACATTAAACATAAATATGACTTTGTGTAGAATATAATCCCTACAAATGTTTTTTTTTTCCATGGTGATAGCACATTGCTACATCGGTTCTATAAAAACAAAGACTGTGTATCACTGTTGTCAAGAACATGATTTGTGGAAAAGTCAGTGGAATACGACCTACTTTCAGGGACATGTACATTCACTGTTAGAATACCCGAACTCGAACTGTCCAAACAAGCATTTGATAGACAATACAATCGTTTGTATTCCTTGTTAATTTCAATTTCAGAACAAATTTACTCTGCAACTTATGACAGTTCAAAGAGAGCACAAAATGATATATCATCAAAACCATGAAAATTGACCCACTTTAACGGACAATTGCTTAGCAACAAAACAAGAACCCAAACTTTACAAGCATGACCTTGAGAAACAATATCTTGGTTTACATTTCAGGTAAATTCTAGTTACAGAACAATTTTGGCTTGTGAGTTATGATTGTTGGAAGATGATGCAAAATAATGTATTTTATCAAAATCATAAAAAATGACCCACTTTAAAGGACAATTACGTAGCAACGAAACAAGAACCCGAACTTTACAAACATGCATTTGATAGACAATACATTGGTTTATAATCCATGTGAATTTTAATTGCAGAGCAACTTTGGTATGGGACTTATGATTGTTTAAAGAGAGCATAAAATGACATATTATCAAAATCATGAAATTTGACCCACTTCGACGGACGATTGCATAGCAACAAAACAAGAACCCAAACTTTGCTAGCATTCATCTAATAGCCCTATAGTAGGTTATTATTTGTAGTAAATTGCAAGCGAAAATACTTTATACTTATGGACTTTCAGTGCTTTGAAGTTGGGCAAAATTTCAGATTCTTTACAACCTGAAAACAGTGTATTGTATTCAGGCTGCCCAGGGCCTTAGAATTTACAGGAGATTAACTTTACTGCTATTTCATACAAGTTTAGGCATTGCTCTGATCAGCATATTCTGCCTTTGTTGTTTAGTTAAAGCATTGTTCAGTGATAGTGCCCTTAAGTTGGCCAATTTTCATGTTTTTGACATGCCCAAATCCGGCAAAATGGCCCCCAAACTTCTTTGGCCTGTTGCCATGGCAACGAGGGGTTCTGAGAATTAAGAAAACTATTTTGAGGGGTTGTGTACCAAGTACTATCACTGTCCAAAAAATGAGCCATATCTATTTTTTGACCGGTGCCAGCATTGTTTGACCCTTACAGACATTCGCTCTTAAAATCTTAGGGTCTATACTTGAATGACACATACACGCAGAGCAAAACATTTATTCCAAATCTTCCATACTGTGACACATTTTACTTCTAAAGCTAGTATAGAAGGTGATAAGTAAAAGAACCTGTTTGATATCTGCTTGAACAAACACGATGAGCGTACATACTGTCATTACTGGATATGATACATGATAGGTCAATGGTACAGGAAGCTGCTACACGTACGTAGTAAAGATCGCAAAGCTAATACCTCCAATCTCGAGTGTCTCACTGAAGGACCAGAATAGTGCCGCGAGTGCTTTAAGGTACTTCGTTTGCATTTCCAAGTATAATTTCCGCATGTAAGCCGACCTTGACAAGATCCCTCCAGTGACCTTCAGTTACATACGCGTGTTGCATATTGAGCGGACATATATGAATATGTCCCACGAATTCTATGGGCTTGACTTTTGAGTGCAAAATTTAGCGAATGACACCTTCCAGACTTTAACGTTGACGTTGTTGCACAGAGCGTTTCTGGCCGCTGGATTCCGAATCCCACCAATACTTAAACTCATACCATATCTCATAGCAACTGTCCGACCGTGCGGACCAATGGCCAATTACATGTAGCTTCTGGCAGCCAGAAATAACACAGGCTAATCCATCCTCACCTCAAACAAGGAGCACGTGGTTATAGCGAGCCTCAAATGAAAAAGAAATCAATCTCTCGTGCGTAAATCATCAATCACTGTCTGTAAGCGTTAATCACATGAGGCATTAATGAATATAGGAAAATCAAGTGGAACGTTAATATTAATCCATGCAAAACGACTCAAAGTTACAGCCGTTCAAATGTATTTTCATGGAACACCAGGGATGTTGACAATTTCACACTATCACTTGAATACATTATGTTTAATTGAATGTATCTATTTTCAAAATTATGCCGGAAGGCTAATTGCGTGAACAGTCTCAAAGACTAAGAGTAGAGAATAGGTGATACATAACGTGTCTAATCAACTATATGATACAATGTACTATTGTCGGCTTTGAC
Organism: Branchiostoma floridae; assembly: GCF_000003815.2. Classification (NCBI taxonomy): domain Eukaryota; kingdom Metazoa; phylum Chordata; class Leptocardii; order Amphioxiformes; family Branchiostomatidae; genus Branchiostoma; species Branchiostoma floridae. The sequence goes on along the minus strand of NC_049980.1, from coordinate 13,602,832 downwards.
TACTAAGTTGAAGGCAGTGGTTAGTGACTTGTTAGATCGACGTGCTGTATGGTGATTGGATTGTGTGCTTTTAGTAGAAATATAGGCTTTGGGCGATCACCTAAATGGTAAAAGCTCGGTTAAATTGTGACAACAGTTTGAAATAATCTGTTTCTTTCGGCTTCATAGTGAGTACACTGATAAAATCTATTTTACTTTCCACTGCATTCATTGAGCAATATACAACTATACTCTGCAGGTGTTGAGCCTCAGCCGAGGTCGACTCCAAACCGAATCCTAGCGGGTGCCTGGTGGTTGTTTGGTCTCATCGCCATATCAACGTACACCGCCAACCTCACGGCCTTCCTCACGGTCAAGAGACTGGAGCAGCCGATCAGATCCGTGGATGACCTGGTCAAGCAAACAAAAATCAAATACGGCATCCCGAAGGGCGGAAGCACGTTCGCCTTCTTCCATGATCAACAAGGTAGGTTACTGGCTTTTTCGTGCACGTTTTTTTTTTTCCTTCCGTGTACAGAGCTTTTGTTTTCGTTGTGTTTATGTGATTGCTTATAATAGTTTTGTAGTAATCTAAATACATTAGGGTAACAGGAAGTGAAGGTAAAAATGGTGTAAAGGCATAGAGGAATTGAGGTTATGTTTCAAGTAAAAAATACGGTTCTTCGCATGTAGGCTGTTTGGCGACACAGACAGCAATTTAGGTCAAAGGTCTTAGATTATCTATTTCCTGTGTTCAATTTTCTGTCTGTTGCCTTATAAGAGCTGTCTGTTGCCTTATGGGGATACAGCCAGACTCAGCTAGAGATTAATAGATAAACCAAATTATACAATACAATCACAAAACTCAAAATATTCAATGGAGTCATAAGATCTCTTATTTCTTGAATACTTTACTGTACATGACTTTTTTACACATTCTGTGTATAATATTCAATGGACATATCGATCGCAATATTTATAGATCTTACAAGCAGAAATCTTACATGAAAATGATTTGATTATAAATGTAAGAGTTGTTTTGTTGTGTATTCAGCCACAGGTACAGTCTATGAGCTGATGTGGAACTACATGAACGCAGAGGAAACAATGGTACCCAACGTCCTGGAAGGGATAAAGGAAGTAAAGAAGGTGAGCAGAATGTGACAAAATTTTAACGTGTTGCTTATTCGGTACGGATCAAAGAACCAAAGTTGCCTATAGATCAGTTGTTTTAAATCAAAGTCATGTTGTTGATTTGTATGTTGAGGCGTTGCGTTAGCGCTCTAACGACAGCCATGCATACTCGTGTAGCATTTTTGGTATGGTCTTTTTTCAGACATATGGACTCATGACAATATATGTTTTTTTTCTCTCCGTTTACAGGGTGAGTTTGTCTTTATGTATGACACACCGATGTTGGAGTACCTCACCATGACAGATGAGAGCTGTGAAATGATGATGGTCGGCAAGTCTTTCCGCCATCTTGGATATGGGCTAGCAACCCAGCATGGCAACAGGCTGTCACATATGCTTTCATTAGGGTGAGATATTTATAGTCACTCATCAATAGTGATATGATGTGCAAAGAGATGGTATGGTTAAATTTGAGATGAAAAGTAATGTTGGCGCGTATCATTTGCCATATATGCAACAGAGAGTGGAGTTCAGACTTGATAGAATAAGTCATTTATGAAGGCAATTATGACAGTTATGTACCATATATCTGACTGCTATGTACCATTTATCTGACTGTTATGTACCATATATCTGACTGTTATGTACCATATATCTGACTGTTATGTACCGTATATCTGACTGTTATGTACCGTATATCTGACTGTTATGTACCATATATCTGACAGTTATGTACCATATATCTGACTGCTATGTACCATATCAGGTAGGTAATTTTTGTGTGCGGGCCATCTTCCTACATGGCCTCCCTTTGTGAATAGAGCCACACACACCCTAAAGGCAACCCCCTCTATTCGGTCCCTAAAGGGAAACCCCGCTCTTTTCAGGACATACAATGTCCCTGCCAGAGGGGCAAAGGTAATTTGCTGTGTGTGGGCCAAACTGCTGAATGGCCTCCCTTTGGTACATATTTTAGCATGTTTTGATAGCCCGGTGTTCCAATGGGAGGGAGCAACAGGCAGTACAACATGCACATTTCTCTGGCACATAGCACGAACCCAGCTTCAACAATAAGTGAAGTCAGGCATACAGACTGTGCTAGTGCTGCCCCACCAATGCCCTCAGTTTGTCCTGCTGGGTGGGTTTCCCTGACCATGGGTGTGTGCGTGGGCAGTGGACAGTCCAGCACTGTACGGGGTGAGGAGGACCCCGCCCGCCACAGTCCTGCGACTTCACTGGTGCCCAACTGTATCGGCTTGCCGTTCCGTTGGACCACACCAGTGGAGTGGAGAGGGGGGACTTGCTGCGTGGGAAACAGCCTGTCTCCTAAATATCTCTTCTATTCCCAGGCTAGTACTACCCTCTACGTCCTTGTACTTATTGTATGTGTATGTATGTAATATTGAAATTGACTATGTACAATGTATCCTGGAGAGGCCACTCCATGCCATACGTACTGTAGCGGCATCACAACACGGGGAGCAGCAGATACCGGTTATAAACCTTCCACTCGATTGGCGTAGAGTAGGGTGCCAGGGGCTGCTTCCGTCGGTGGGAGAGATCATCGTGTCTCATTGGGCAGCTACCGCCCGCCTTAAGCTGGGCAGCCCCCAGCCAGTAGGGTGTTGCCCCGCCACAGTCCGTCTGCCTTGAAGGGTGCGCTGGGCTTAGGGCTCTACGAGCCTGAAAGACGAACTGTACCCATTGTACCCAAGACCAAAGGAAAGAAACAAACTCTCAGAATTGGTTGTTGGAATGTGCGAACAATGACTACAGGACTGTCTGATGATCTCCAGGAAATTAGTGACACTAGAAAAACAGCTGTGATTAACAATGAACTCCTGAGACTTAATGTAGACATTGCCACTCTACAAGAAACCCGTCTGGCAGACTCAGGGACCTTGCGAGAAAGTGACTACACATTCATCTGGCAGGGGAAAGCCTCACAGGAAACCAGACAGCATGGTGTAGGTTTTGCCATCAAGAACTCTCTACTAGACTCAATTGAACCGAGAGAGAAGGGTACAGAGCGAATTCTCACACTCCGGCTTCTCACAGAAAATGGGCCCTTGAACCTTGTGAGTGTGTATGCTCCAACACTGTGTTCACAAGAAGAAACCAAGGATGAGTTCTACTGCCAACTCCAGACTACCATTCAAGGTATACCCAAGCAGGAAAAGCTCCTATTACTGGGCGACTTCAATGCCCGCGTGGGCGCTGATTATGACTCCTGGCCGAATTGCCTTGGTAAATTTGGTGTTGGCAATGTAAATGACAATGGGCAACGTCTACTTGAGTTCTGCACTATCAATGATCTGTGCATTACAAACTCCTTTTTCAACACAAAACCACAGCACAAGGTGTCCTGGCGCCACCCCCGCTCCAAGCATTGGCACCAACTAGACCTGGTTATTGTGAGACGCTGTCACTTAAGCGATGTCTTACTCACCCGCTCTTATCACAGTGCTGATTGTGACACTGACCACTCCCTGGTTTGCAGTACAATCAGACTTACACCGAAAAAGATCCACCGCTCCAAACCACCTGGTAAAATCCGTATAGATGCCAGGAAAACCCAGATTCCAGAGAAAGTAGAGGAATTTGCTGAGGCCCTAGAAGCCGCTCTCCTCAACAAACCTTCAAGTGAAAATGCTGAGCAGAGGTGGAGTTACCTCAGAGACACACTCCACCGTACAGCGTTAGGTGTCTTTGGAAGAAAGCAGGGAAAGACCCAAGATTGGTTTGAGGAGTACGCAAGTGAACTAAATGTGGTCATTGAAGAAAAGCGTACAGCACTTCTAGAGCATAAGCGCGCACCCAGTCAGCTAACCTTGCAGGCCCTGAGAACTGCCAGGAGCAAAGTCCAGCGCATGGCTCGACAGTGTGCAAACAAATTCTGGCTTGATCTTTGCAAAAGCATTCAGTCTTCAGCGGAAACAGGCAACATCCGCGGTATGTACGAGGGGATAAAGAAAGCCATTGGACCAACCCAAAATAGCTCCGCACCTCTTAAGTCTCTGTCCGGTGAAACAATTACTGACAGAGGGAAGCAGATGGAACGGTGGCTAGAACATTATTCAGAGCTGTATGCAAGAGAAAATGCCATAAATGAGACAGCACTGGACAGCATCGAGACTCTGTCCGTTTTGTGGGAACTGGATGCAGTACCAACATTGGAGGAGATGAGCAAAGCCATCGACAGCCTGCGCTCAGGTAAAGCACCTGGTATGGACGGAATACCTCCTGAGGTCATCAAGAGTGCTAAAGGTGTACTGCTGCCTGAACTGCATGATATACTGTGTAAATGCTGGGAGGAGGGAGAGATACCACAGGACATGAAAGACTCAAACATTGTCACATTATACAAAAATAAAGGAGATAGAAGCGATTGTAATAATTATCGCGGAATTTCCTTACTCAGTATTGTGGGGAAAATCTTTGCACGGGTGGTCCTAGGTCGGCTGCAGCGACTTGCTGACAGAGTGTATCCGGAGTCCCAATGTGGCTTCAGGTCAGAGCGTTCCACCATTGATATGATATTCTCCCTACGACAGTTACAAGAAAAATGCAGAGAACAGAGACAACCTCTTTATATTGCTTTTATAGATCTAACAAAAGCTTTTGATCTCGTCAGCAGAGATGGCCTATTCAAAATACTTGTCAAGATCGGATGCCCTCCGAAACTTCTCAGGATGATCCAGTCCTTTCACACAGGTATGAAAGGAGTTGTCCAGTTTGATGGATCGTCCTCTGAAGCTTTCGACATTCGCAGTGGGGTAAAGCAGGGCTGCGTATTGGCCCCAACCCTGTTCGGAATTTTCTTTGCAGTAATGCTGAAACATGCTTTCGGCTCTTCAACTGAAGGAGTGTATCTCCACACCAGGTCAGATGGGAAACTTTTCAACTTGGCCAGACTTAAAGCCAAAACCAAAGTCCGTGAAGTACTTATCAGAGACCTTCTATTTGCAGATGATGCTGCACTGGCAGCTCACTCTGTGAACAAGCTACAAACACTGTTGGACAAATTCTCTGCTGCCTGTCAGGACTTCAGCTTGACCATAAGTATAAAGAAAACACAAGTGATGGGCCAGGGAGTCGACCACCCCCCAGCAGTCACCATCAACAATTATGAGTTGGAAGTGGTTCCCAAGTTTACTTACCTAGGGTCCACCGTGACAGACAACCTTTCCCTGGAAGCTGAAATAAATTGTAAAATAGGACGAGCAGCAACTACTTTTGCCAGACTACAAAAGAGAGTCTGGGGAAATCAGAAACTTACAATACACACAAAGATTGCTGTTTATAGGGCGTGTGTGCTCAGTGTTCTGCTTTATGGCAGCGAAACATGGTCCCTATACACAAGTCAGGAAAGGAAACTTAACACATTTCACATGCGTTGCTTGCGTAGAATTCTTCATATCAAGTGGAGTGATTATGTCACCAATGTAGATGTACTTACACGTGCTAATATTCCTAGTATGTTCACGCTGCTGACGCAGCGAAGACTTCGCTGGCTTGGTCATGTGTGCCGTATGCCAGATGGGAGGATCCCAAAGGACTTATTGTACAGTGAACTGGCTACTGGGACAAGAACCCGTGGTCGTCCCCACCTACGCTTTAAGGATGTTATCAAACGGGACTTGAAAGCCCTCGACATGAACATTGACAGTTGGGAGACACTTGCAGCAAACAGAACTGGTTGGAAACAGGGAGTCAAGGAGGGACTAAAACGGGGGGAAGAAAAGCAGAGACTTGCATCAGAACACAAAAGGTCAAAACGTATACGCAAAAACAAACAATAAGTACATTGTGTAGAAATTATATGTAGTACTACTCATGGTCCTGCGAGACCGACGAGTGCCTTTACTTACTTACTTATGTACCATATATCTGACTGCTATGTACCATATATCTGACTGCTGTTATGTACCATATATCTGACTGTTATATACCATATATCTGACTGCTGTTATGTACCATATATCTGACTGTTATGTACCATATATCTGACTGTTATGTACCATATATCTGGCAGCTATGTACCATGTATCTGACAGTTATGTACCATATATCTGACTGCTATGTACCATATATCTGACTGCTGTTATGTACCATATATCTGACTGTTATGTGCCATATATCTGACTGTTATGTACCATATATCTGGCAGTTATGTACCATATATCTGACTGCTGTTATGTACCATATATCTGACTGTTATGTACCATATATATGAATCCATTCTGTGCTAATTGCGACGTTGACCGTTGACGAGTGCCAGGAATCGATCAATGAACAATGATAATCGAAGCCTCAGTTCCATGATTTATGAACAAAACATACAAGGAACTCTAAATATTTTACCGAGGTATGAGCTCAGCGAACTCTGGTTTTACTTGTTTTGATACACCAGGGAGGTTATATCTCTACAAAAACTCCTTGGATACACGTAATATTGAGAAAAGTTTCGGCATATACTGCATGAGGAAAATAATTAAACATAACATTGATGTTCTTGTTTTCTCTTAAATCTTCAGTATTTTAAAGCTGAAAGAGGCGGGGAAAATAGATAGATTTCGAAACGTCTGGTGGCCGACAGTTGGCTGTGCTCTAGATGGAGGGGTTACAACACAGGCGGGAGCAGATCGTCTGGGGCTGGACAGCTTCTACGGAGTGTTCGTCATCGTCGCCGTTGGAGTAGCGTTAACAGTTATCTATCTGATGATGGAAGTCACCTGGACGTACTGTTGCAAGCCAAAGACACAGATGGTATGGAGACTTAGTTTACTCTTAGTTTTCTACAAACACATCTCCTTTATACTCCTGTGATTAGCCTTACCTCCCCGCTCGCACTTCTCGCAGGCTTAACTCTATTAATTTGGTTTAGATGTAATTCAATACGTTTGCTTATACTCTGTAAAGTATTTCGACCATATTCGACATGGCCTTTATGTTTTATTTCCATAATTGCATTTAAATTACTCGTATATAAACTACATTTAGCTCCTGTCACACATGACCGACCATTTCCTCCCAACCTTCACCGGAACATGGTTGGAGCTAGTCGTGAACAGGGTGATTTGACATTGCGTGATAGAGATTAAGAGATTGATTATGTAGATCGCACACATGAACAAATTAAAATTGTGACATGCTATGGTCTATCAATGATATAAAATGCATGCCTGTACGTGAAGCCAGCACATTGCATGTTTTGCCAGATGGGTGAATCCTGGTCCCCTGCCCCCGGGGTCCCGGATGACCACGGCCCGTTCCCTGCCCCTGGGGCCCCCGATGACCACCGCCCGTATTGCGTGGTCATGCAGACAGGGTGTGAGTGTGGGCCTATCTCGTGCTTCTGTAAGGTAACGCCAAAATCACGGTATCCAAAGCAAGACTTAGTTTGTGTCTGTGTCGAATGTGGTTGAAATGCTGAATAGATTAGCATGGCGTGCATTGAAGAAGGCACAATTTCAATGGAATTGTGAAGTAGTGTAGTTTGTCTGTAGAAGCTGTGCTTGTAGCCAGATTGCTTTATGTATTTGCCAGGGTAGAGATTGACATATCTGTCGGTAGAGATCCCGATAAGAGTATCCTGACCTGAGTCGGGATCTCTATGGTTGGAGCCGGGTATTTTGCTACATCGCAATCTCTATCATCACAATGTATTGCTCTAATTTCGATATAGAAATTTAAGAACGAGGATTTCTCTATATGTTGAATATCGTGGCATATTCATGAGATATCTTTGAGGTGTCCTGACAAATTTACTTTCAAATGTTCAAAGTATGAGTATGTTTTTCATTTGCAGTCGGAAACAGAATTTTCCCTGACCAAGCAAGAGTCTTCACATCAAAGACTGCTGGAAAAAGACTTCCTGCGCGCCATCGACAGCGGCTTGGTGCAGATCTTCATCAAGAAGACAGGGGGCGCTTCTGCCAATGGGATCGTTGCAAATGGGGACAGGTCGTTGTGAACTACGTCATTGGGACAATTTGTTTCGTTGCCAGGAGCAAAAAAAGTCATTGCGTCTTCTCTATTAAGCTTTAAACGCGTACTTTCTTTGCTGTGATTGTTGAAGGAAATGCAGTAATCATTATTAACTGCAAAATAAAATCAGTAGACGTATTTAGATGAATACTTCAAAGCTAAGGTGCTGAACTCGGTATATGTATGAAAAGAGTGTATAGCAATTTTTTGAAGTAGCGGATTACTAAATCTAAAGGTGTGCAATGCACATTATATCAACAGAAATTGAAGTCGATGCCTCGACTAGATACTTTTCTCAATTTATATGTCAGTCTTTCATAGTACAGTAACCATAAAAACGTTTTTGTCATGACGACATAGATTTGTTTGTAGCAAAACCATTTCTGTGTCAACCACGACAAGTTTAATATAAATCATGTATAAATTTTTTAATAGATGGCGATTGATAACGTATCATCTACGAAAGACAAATCAAAAATAGATTATGAGATAAAAGTGTAAATATGGAAAATCATTATTATTTCAAGTATTTTCTATGGTCATGAAATCATGATAATTCTGTTAAATCTAGTTAGCCTCATAGTTACCTTATAATGGACAAATGACAATGAAGCCTACCTTGAATTAATAGATATTTCATTACTTTGGAGAAGACATGCTTCAAAATGTTTTGGATGTTCTACATAGATATGCATTTAAAAACAATTAAACCCAATGTATCCTTTCCAATTCTGATTATATGAATCGGACATATACCTTGTACATAGTTCCTGTACGTAAATCATGTATATAAACTTACGTCATGTCAATGTAGTTTTATAATCTGATCTAATTAAATGTAACGAAGATGAACAACGATAAAATCATTTAAAGTAGTGGTGATTTCATTGCGAAATCAACAAATAGTTAGTTTTTTTTTGCCTTGTATGTTATTCGAGGAACTAAAATCGTTGTAAGGATGTGCCAAGTTCAAATGAACCTTAAGTCCAGTTTTGGTTTTGACTCCTTTTTTGACAGATGGTAGATATGGACGCAAGGACGTCATTAAGCTTCTATTTCTTCGTTTATAATGTATAACTGGTATCAATGTTGTAATCAGTGACAAGTCTGGCATAAGATTTATGCTTTGTTGTAATAAAGTTATCACAAATTATTAATGCCTGTGGTCATGACTTCCTCGCCTTCATAATACATTTTCCATTTGGAACACCAATCATATGAAAGCATATGAAGACATTCATGTGTTTTATATAACAAACTAGAGTTCGGCGACCTCATACCTCCATGAATATTTAGAGCTTTTGTAAATTTATGCAATTAACTAACATTAACATAATTATTGCATGGTGTTGTTCATCAGAATAACGTACACATGTCACAATAATAAAATTCCAATCATTGCTCATATTTTAAATATGAGGTTTTGCAATTCTTACATAAATTATGCAAATAAGTTCCCCATTACCATGTTTGATATCTGATGATATTCCACCTAACATAATTAACATATGTTACATTTATTGACGTCCAGTTATTGAAAACAATGAAATTATACAATTTCCTCATTAATTATGCAAATTAAGTACTCATTTGCATAACATGTATCTCATTATAAACATCTTTGCCTAAGCTACCTGCATGCCTAAAATGATGTCGATTCGTCAATCCTTTCTGCAGTTATCCTCTTTGGAATGTCTTGACAAAACGCCCCTGCAGTTCCGAAATTAAATGTTAGGGGGCTGAAACTTGCCCCACTTTAGCATGACACTGCATGCTATCTACCACACAAATGTCAAGACCTTATCATGTCCAGGACAAGAGATACATTGAAAAAACTGCTAGGATATAGTATTCTCATTAATTATGCAAATGTCCTCTAATTTTGAATAATTAGTACTTAATTCTGTACAACATTGTCTAAGGTACCTACATACCAAAAATCACGAAAATCCGTTGTTTCCTTCTTGAGTTATCCACTTCAGAAGTTTTTGACAAAAATGCCCCTGCTATCCCAAACCTAGTCGCTAGGGGGCCCAAACTTATGTCACTTATTCCTGAGCACAAGAGCTATCTAACACCTCAAAATCGTGACCATACCTTGTTCAGAACACGAGATAGCAAAACCGGAAGTTGCACTGCAGTTCCAAGGGAAGCCGCTAGGGGGCCCAAAATCTAACCACTTCCAGCTTTTGTAACACCCTACCAACACACCAAGTATGAAACCAATCCACCCAGCCGTTCTTGAGTTATCTTGTTGACAGACAGACAGACAGACAGGCAGACACACACACACACACACACACACAAACGCAGGGTAAACTAGAGTTCGGCGACCTCATACCTCCATGAAAATTTAGAGCTTTTGTATATTTCATGCAATTGACTAACACATTAACATAATTTATGCATGGCGTTGTTCAGCATTCACTAACGTACACATGTCACAATTTTAAAATTCCCATTATTGATCATAAAGCGGTTTTGCAATTTTTACATAAATTATGCAAATAAGTTCCTCATTACCATATTTGGTATCTGCTTATATTCCACCTATCATAATTAACATGTGTTACATTTATTGAAGTCCAGTTATTGAAAACAATGGAATTATACAATTTCCTCATTACTTATGCAAATTAACTCCTCATTTGCATAACATGTATATCATTATGAACGTCTTTGCCCAAGGTACCCGCATGCCTAATATGATGCCATTCCGTCAATCCTTTCTGCATTTATCCTCTTTGGAATGTCTTGACAAAAATGCCCCTGCAGTTCCCAAATTAGATGTTAGGGGGCTGAAACTTGCCCCACTTTGTCATGACGCTAAGAGCTATCTACCATCCAAATGTCACGACCATATCACGTACGGGACAAGAGATACATTGAAAAAACTGCTATGATAGAGTATTCTCATTAATTATGCAAATGTACTCCTATTATGCATAATTAGTATTTTATTTTGTACAACATTGTCTAAGGTACCTACATACCAAAAATCGTGAAAATCCGTTGTTCCCTTCTTGAGTTATCGTCTTCAGAAGTTTTTGACAAAAATGCCCCTGCTATCCCAAAACTAGCCGCTAGGGGGCCCAAACTTTTTTCACTCATTCCTGAGCACAACAGCTATCTAACACCCCAAAATCGTGATCATAACTTGTTCAGAACACGAGATAGCAAAACCGGAAGTTGCGCTGCAGTACCAAGGGAAGACGCTATGGGGCCCAAAATCTAATCATTTCTAGCTTTCATCACATCCCACCAACACACCAAGTATGAAACCAATCCGCCCAGCCGTTCTTGAGTTATCTTGTTGACAGACAGACAGACACACACACACACACACAAACGCAGGGTAAACTAGAGTTCGGCGACCTCATACCTCCATGAAAATTTAGAGGTAAATATAACCTCCATGACATTTCATGGAGGTAATGATTGTGTTATGGGGATTTAGAAGACAAATATGATGTATATTTCATATGAATAAGGTCAGTCATCGTGCCCAAACATAAAAAAGAATAGCCAACGATTACAAGAGGCCATCTTTAATGATTGACTAGGTCCGTTCAGTCTTTGCTTAACAATGATATACCCTTTGTTGCAATCTGTTTCTGATGTGATGAATAGCATTATTACATGAAATGTTACCATAATCAGTATATACTAATATGTTATCCACTAAACGCAACAATTGTAGCAGCATCTAATATTCAAAAGACAATTAGGACACATTTATGCGGTTGGCCTATTGTACATATTTACAGACATTAATATTTGTTACTAGTTAAAGTCGCAGATCATAACAGTAAAGTATGATGTTGCTTTTATATCTTTTCCCAATGGACTTTAACTTTAATTTGAATAATAATCTGAAAATATCTGTCCCTACCTAATGCACAAGTCAGTTGTAAAGTTGCACAACACATTTTGACAGAGCATCTGTCAACTATAGACGGGATATCGTCCTTATATGCACAAACATGACTTTCTACATGTATGATACGTTCTGTCGAAGTGCTGAGACAAATACGGATTTCAGTCAGTAGGAAAGGTAACTAGATCTAGTAACATTTCTTCAGTCAATCTTTAGCCAATCAGCGTGCGCTCCGGGTCATGACGTCATTTTCCAGCGGAACCGCTCAGTAGATATCTATGGTGTTCCAGTCCGGGACGGGAGCCATTCTGCCCCACTGGGCCCTGTCGTTCCAGTCCGGTGTCGGCACGCCCAGAGTCTTCCCCCACTGCTGTGCAGACGGGTGGACCCTCATGGCTCTCTGCACGCGGATCTCGCACATAATCAGCACGGAGAAGACGGGCACATACACCACCAGCACTAGGAGGATGGGCAGGGTGATGTAGATAGGCGGGTCGCCCAAAATATCGTTCTTTTCGATGATCATTTGTTTGATCTGCTCTTCAGTTAGTTGAGGCAGAGTGGGTAGTTTTTCAACCTGATTCTCCTGTGTTGGGGACTCCTGTGTTGGGTTCCCCAGGGTGGGGGAGGTAGATGACACCCCTGGTGCAGTTGTATTTGTCACACTCTCAGATTGAGTTATTATGGCTGCAATGAAAGAAATTGGGTCTTCAACAACTTATTTGCCGAACTGTTTAACAAGTTGGTGAATTGAACAACGGGAATGTTGTTAGTATTCTGTATCTATATGACACGATAGGCATCTAGAAGGCAACATTTTCGCGAAAATGCAGAATATTTCCCCCCTTAGCCTTTTGTAAAGCTACTCGAACACAATATTATACCATTAGTATTTTGTGTAAGTAAACAAAGACACGAGAAGGAAAAAAATAAAAAATACATCTACTCGTTTTTTAATTAAACAGGTCATTAACGTAATCATACTATACCATCATTAGGCTAGCTCTATAGTATTGTGTTCGATGAAATTCTCATCGATCATATTTACAATTACACTACTGTTAGTGTAAGTATATTCAATAACAACCTAAAGCTCTTTTTTTTCTAAAAGCGTGGAAGAAAAAGAAGAAAGAACACAAAGCAGAAACAATATGTTTTTCATACCAGAGGAAACATAATAATTCACCAGATAATAGTTGCTCAAGCAACTTTGTAGATTTATAACCTCTCCGACGTTTCAGACAGCATCAGCTGTCTTTCGTTTGTAACACGTTTGTAACAAAACATGATCTAGAGTCCAACAGGTATTGAACCAAAATTCTGAATTAATATGTAGATATGATTGAGATATGCTTCGGTATCTTACTACCCACGTGTCAAACTATATTCGACATGAATCTAGAAAATATCATCATTAGCGACTACCTACCTGCCATTGTGGCCAGCCAGAGGCAAGGAAACCAGAAGAGACCCATTTTCGCCGTCCTGTGTATGTTGATACGTCCCTCTGTGTGGTTTTTCCCTTTGAGTTATCTCAGCGCCAAAAACCAAAAACGGTCTTTTGAGTTTTCTCAGCGTGTACGATGTTTATCAAATCATGACCTTAGATGCCTGTGATTCGTCTGTGGCCTTTGCTTCGCAGATAGGATCAAAAATTAATCAGCTGCGTGTTGCTAAGGATATTGCACTTGACGATAACCTTTAACTTGCTTACAGAATGAGTATTCTAAGAAAGGTGAACATTAACTATTTATTCAGTGATGATTGAGGACTCTATTTGTTCACGTTCAACAAGTTGACGTGATCTATGATCGCTGATGATCTAATGACGTTAAACAGTTTCTTTCTGGCGCCGTTCCATCAGGAAAACAATGTGCTATAGTTAATTATTGATACGTCGTTAATGTCTTTTTGATGTCTCTCAGATTCCTTTTGTTAGTCAAGTGGCATGAAGATGTAAGGTCCTCACGATATTCAGACTCTCAAGGGATCTGGTGCCTTTTTTTAAGATGCCTTCTGCTAATCTGGTGCTTTATGGATAGATTGTATGGAAGTATTATTCCTTGATAAGCCCACTTCACCAGACGGTTAGCATCCGTACATCGACCGAATATGAATTAGTATGACCATTATAATTTATCATTTAAATCTTTTGAGCAGCCTTCTCGTGTTGGGTCAATCATTCATTACTCTTAGCTAGTGAGAGGTTGAGCTAGTCTCAATCGGGATGCTTCTGACTTATAGGGGGAAGAGATCCGTAGCCTCGGAGTGGCCCTTTTGTCACACCTTGAAGCGACCTTCGGGACTTGGGGACCATTGAGTAAAACAAAGAAGAAAGATTACTATAATCAGTTAAAACGCGATATAAACCTGAATAAATACAATCCCCTTTAAAGCTTAAAGCTTCATTTGGCAAAAGAATGTACCAGGTAAATATTAGAGATCAGAAAACGTCTACGAAGGTCTAGTTCTCATGCAAGAATGGTTTATTGCATTAATTGTCACATTCAGTCACACATTTACATCTACCTTAAAACCATCAAACAGTAAGCTATGTTATTTAGAGGGAAAAACCATAACATGACAGTCTATGACAGTCTATGATTTTAATGTTATCATTTTAGTTATACCTTTGAATATATTTGACATTTTAATGACTCAGATATAATGAGACCAGCATTAGTTCATCGCTTTGTACTCCAAGCATCGTTAATTAATCTTCATGTTGGTAAAACAACATGCTCTAAGTTTCTTGTGTTCAATAACTATTTGCAAGCAGTCAACTTTATAATGCAGCAAAGGTTTACGTACATTTGCCCCGGTGTGCGAAAAGCATGATTATGCGATGGTTTAAACGCAAATTATACACTCAATAGCGGGTGCGAGTAGATTTCGGATACATCCGGTGGTGTTCACCATCATTAGATATCAGACGAGAAAAACCGTACCTGCGAGGTGTAATTTGTTCCGATGATGATGTTCGGATGGTGTATGCTATCAGATTACACAGTGTTTAGTTACAATAATATGTCACATTTTACGTACAATGCACATCATATAACTTTATCTATGTAATCGCAACGACTCCGCCATTGTCATTGGACACCAGAGTTTTGTTTCCTCCAATAGGATGCACCTTAGTTGTGCGCTCGTTTGTTTTTGCCGACAGTGCGCAGACTCCAAGGCCTATGCACAGTAGAGCCAGCACGCCGATTCCCGCCATAATTCCCGTCGTCAGTTTTTCACCCGTGCTCATCACTTGGCCTGCGCCTATCAGAAGATAAGATGAATTTCAAACAAACGAAAGTAGTTGATGTATTTGACAAAAATCTAAAAAATACGGCCGAATTCAATCCGTAGGCTTCGTATCGAAAGCACAGGTTTCTAAGTTAAAAGGGTTATTGAAACACTTTTCTTAAAATGCAAAAAGCTCAGTGTGTAATACTTGATACGTATTGACTTGGTAAGGTATATGTCTGGTATGATAGCGTTGACGTCTTAAAATCATATATAATTATTCATTTATTGAACGCGAAAAATGATGTAAAGAAGGTCAACTGAATGAATTTAAAAAGTATATTGATCAAAGGTTTGGGACGTTCTTTGTTGCAGTATGACTTAGACGTGTGCAACGTTCTGAAGCAGACGTACGTGGGTCTTGAAATGTTCTCTCATCCTCTGGAACACGAGTGGTGTAACGTGTTGTTTCGTCACTACGGTGGATCAATGTAGGAGAGTTGTTTCCGTTGGTAATGCATGTGTAAAATTCAAGCAAGAAAGTGTAAATCAGTAAATATCTTATTACAAGATTTTGTGCATAACTTTATGCATGGTATTGTATTGTGAAAACATTACCAGTTGCGAAGAATGCCCTAAATGCCGAAACATTTTACAAAGATAATTTAGATATCAGAGACATTATGTCTATAGATTTTCCTCGTTGCTTTATGCGTATGTTAAATTTTCTTTCTGTGGGTTGATTTAAAACGAAGGAATCTGACGTTACCTTGATGTCCTTGACACGATACGATTGGTCACCACCCCAGGCAGACGTAGCCTTGACGTTTGGTTTCCTTGAGTGGACACTGTTGTCGAGTTTATAGCAGGGTTGGTGTTGTCTGTAATGGTCGAAGCTGTCTCGGGCAGCTCTGTGGAAACGTTACTGCGTGGCTGCGATGGGTTTAGGGTACTAAACAGTAGCAAGTTCAGTGTCCCTGTCCTTGGTGCTGAAGATGATGATGATGATGTAGGAGCAGACGGTGTTGCTGATGTAGAATGCTGTGCTGAGTTTGGTGTTGGCTGTGAAGAAGCCGCTGGATTGAAGGTTGATAGAGAAGAGAACGCCGACATCAGAGGGGAAGACCGTGTTACACCTGGCGATGGCGATGGTGCCCTTGCTGTTGATAGGTTGCTGGATGTTCGAATTCCTGATGACGTCGAGGTAGTGATAGCCATGGTATTGCTTACTAAAGGTATTACATCGGTGGACATAGTTTCTCTCGTTTCCGGCAGATCTGAGACTGTGATGCGTGGTGTTATGTCGGTGACACTAGACGTTTCGTTTTCGCCGACCGTAAAATTAAACCAAGCTGTCGTGTTGTCGATAGGCGGCAGCAAAGTCCCGTTAGTGGAAGGCTCGGTCGCATTCAAACAGTTTGACGACCCTGTCAGAATTATAGTAAACATCGAAGTTGGAAGCTTAAGTTTCAGGTCATGACTTGTGCAATACTAGACAGCATGCAGACATTTGAAACTCACATTGTCATAAGTCAAACATGCTTATGATGTGGTATTTTTTATATAAGAGTAAATGAATTGGAAACGTACTTGCTTTTATATAACATTGAGAAATTCTTACCGAATAAAGAAGCCACTGCAGCCACAAATGCCAAGTAGTGACCGTCCATGTTGCTTATGGTGTACTGTACTGTACAGAGATCAACATCTGTAGAATATGTCCTGCTCGACTTCCTTTGAAAGCATAATCTAAATTGGGCAGGTCTATTAAAAGGGAAATAGCTGCAACCAGTTGCGTGCAAGGGGCTCAGCCATGAGATATGCTTCACAATGAATCCATTTGGCTGCTGAAAAATCCAATTTCCCTCCATTGAATAGTGTGAAAATACAGTTTTATATCGCTAAACCATTTTTTGTATCACCAGCAACTGACTGTTCATAAGAAATGGACCTTTACCACATAGTAGGATAATGGTATAGTCGTATAGGCCTATAAGCATTTCATGTACATCTTTTGAATTCTACTGAATACATTGAAAATTAAGCTCCGTTTGAGTAAGAACGTCTATACCAGGCTAATGCAGGGTATAAATCTAATATTCCGTGGTTTATCCCTTTGAGAATAGATTTAACGGGTGCATTGTCCAATCGTTAGCGTGCCGAAACCATTACCGTCAACAGAGAACCATTGTTATGGAAACGATATACCCAGATCTGGCTATTGATACATGTCAACAAAACGTTTCCAAGCACATGACAAAAATCATTACGCAACCGCCTTCAAGGCATTTAACCGCCGTGTGCTGCAAATATACAGTACACACAATGTACAGAATAGAAAGAAGGTTATCGTGAGTCGAACCTTGATCCGTCACACACTGTGTGGTATACTATCACTTAAGTGAGTGTCTTGAGCCATTTTTCTATAATGGTTCACTTCAATTGGCACGTTTCTAAAATAATATAGAAACAAAATATGCAACAGTTAATGTAAAACTTACCATGCTGGGAGAAAGGAGTACAGGCCACATTAGTTTACTGTTTTGGGTCTTCTACCGACCGGTTTCTTAAAAAACGATCTATTCTAGGCCATGACGTTTATGGTGAAATGCCTCATGTGTCATGTAATGTCTAATGGTCTGTAAGGACAGAATTAAGAACCGTTGTCGACTTTGCTTCATTTCTTCAAGAAAATAAAAAAATAACTAAATGAAACATTACTTCGGACAAAACATGCCTGACTGGTCACTTGCCATTGTATTTACTGTAAACAAAAAGGAAAACTCATTAATAGACAAACATTATTGGTCTACATTATGTAGACCCACGATTTCTAACCAGAAAAGAGTAGTTTAATCTGTAGTTAAAGTAATATGTTGACGCAGAGTACTTATTCTCATAAGGAATGATTATTTTTCCGACTAATCAAAGAAACCAATCATGATGCCTGGATGAATCTGTTTTATTCTAATGACATCTACAATGTAGATTGTTTTCACACACTACTCAACATATATGTACAGAACTCGTAGTCCGTTGCCATTCCAGTCGAAGTTTTATGGTCCATCCTGTTGAATATATTAACACATACAACAACAAACAACAGTACAATAAACAATGATTTGGAATACTGGTACTTCTATAGACCGCTGTCAAGTCAAGCAGTGACGATGATACATTGATACTTGTTTGAATCGATAAAACTTTGCAACACATGGAAACTGTGATGTTTTATATCCATTTTCAATGAATTATTGTCAACACTGATATGCTTGCCCTATTCGTGACATTCAATATTTCGTGTCAGACATAATGCTGAAATGACTTTGTATGCATTTTTCAAATTTTAGAGTGATTTGCTTGTGTCTATGATATAGTGATGAAGAAAAGCACCATAACACCCAAGTTGATATATTCTAAAATATGCATGCATCTATATACAGTATTCGTTTATATTAGGTCTGCCCCATCGTCAGCCCAGGCCTGCCGAGGGCCAACAGGAGGCTGTGCTTGAGACTGGATTTTCTTCTTCACGATGATCCACACGGCGAAGGACACTCCCCCTACTGCCGCGAGAAGCGTCCATAGATAATGGGGTGAAGGGGATGACCCAGGAGCTTTTAGAAAACAAGAAAACAACAAAGAAACAAAGGAAATGGAGGTGAACGGGAGAGAGTTAAGAAAAGGTTATAATACATACATGTCAGAGAGACCGGACTGTTTTCATGCGGAAAATTTTTAAAATGTAATCTGAAAATACAAATCCGTGGATACTGTATTCTCGTTAGTAAGTTGCTTTAAGCATTAAAAATTCAACATGAAAATTTACCTTATGTTGAAATACAAAATTCCCAATATAGCTGATTGTGGATTCAGTTTCCTACCTGGAGAGCTGGCTATGAAGGGAACATGTGTGCCGTAGATGTTTTCTGTCGATGATAAATCATGGCAATGTTTATTAGACACATGTTTGATAATCAAGAACACACAAACTTATCACAGCTAAACACAACGTAGCAGATAATATTGACGATACCATACTTACACGTGAATGGAAGAAGATCTATGATATTCAAGATAGATGAAAGTTTATAGCTCTCTCGAAATAGTGTAGTATTTTACCGTCACTATGTGCGCAGTGATAGACATCGGCGCTAATGGCGTTTGGGTAATTGTCATTTGGCAAAGTAACACAAAAACTATTCTGAGACATCAAAGGAAGCATGGTAATACATCATACTGATAACATTACGTTAGTCACATATCTGATCTTCATTTAACAGGCAGGTTTTACAGTATTTTTTTTTTCAATTCAAATGTCCAACTCATCGGATGTGATGAATGATTTCTGACCTACCTTTTGCCCTGGAAGTATCAACAATGTTTATGGGAAGACATCTAAATCCTGCCATATAATTGTTGCAGTACCATATATATCATTGCAAACAAAAGCTAAGAACATACAACCATTAGCTTATCACATCGGTGTATTGACCATAGCGATGGTGCTTTGAGTGTGCGCTTGTTTTTTTCAAGTGCATTGATGTAAACCCTGGGAAGAGGAGTCATATTCCCAGGGTTTACTATCATGGTACTTGAAAAA
This sequence comes from Branchiostoma floridae, assembly GCF_000003815.2. Classification (NCBI taxonomy): domain Eukaryota; kingdom Metazoa; phylum Chordata; class Leptocardii; order Amphioxiformes; family Branchiostomatidae; genus Branchiostoma; species Branchiostoma floridae. The sequence goes on along the minus strand of NC_049980.1, from coordinate 13,583,012 downwards.
AAGTTTGTCTAATTTTATTTAACATAACATTGAGGTGTATTTGAGTTAGTTCCGTTTCTCTTGTAATTTGTAATTCCTCTAAAATTGCTTTTTTTTCATTATAACAAATTTATTATTTAGATACATTTTGACACCATTATTTCTCTTTTATGGACGGGGTTTACCACTAATCAAATCTTTGTCCAATCAATATTGAAAGTAAAAACATTATATAGATACAGCCACATGTTTCTGATAACGTTACTAGAATAAATCACATGTTCATAAAGGCGAAGTGTTGTTCACATACCACTGCAGTAGGTCCCATTGCCAGAGTAGCCTTCGTTGCAGAGACAACTGAAGGAACCCTTGTTGTTGGTACAGTTGGCATTATCGTGGCAATCGTGTGTATCCAGAACGCATTCGTTAATGTCTGAAAATTGAATGCAGGTATTTTACGTTACTGGGAAATTATCTAACTGAAAGCAAACATGTCAGTGACGTTTGGAATTGAAACACTTGTAAATCACCTACATCCTTTATGGTCTCTCTGACTTGTGTAAGGCAGTTGTTTCCATACGCTATATATAGACACGTCTCACCACAGAGTGAGAGCAAGTGAAGGGGAAAAGGTTAGAGTTGCGGGGACAGCACATGGAGTTAGAATTCGATAACTTATCGGCCTTATTTGACAGCTGACAGACATTACAGAGAGTGAGATCAATGGAAATGGCTTCTAATTCGTAAGGAGATATTGCATTCGGTTTGTCTGTTTATTTGTATTTTCGTAGATATCCATTTTCCATATGTCAGTCACGTTGAAGGAGAATAAAGTAAGTGATCATGGGTACAGCCACTTCTAGAGTGGATACCTTCGCAGGTGACGCCATCTCCGCTGTAGCCTTCCTTACATGCACAGAGGAAAGAACCCTTGGTGTTGGTGCAGAAGGCATCGATGTGGCAGTTGTCAAGATTGCTCTGGCACTCATTAACGTCTGTACAGATTTGAATAAGATACTTGATTTGTGACAAACAGAGCCTCTGTCAGCTTGTCTGGTAAAGAAATATAGTAGGCATAAATTCTATAATAGATATAATTAACAAGCATCTTGAACTTGTTACACGATAGAAGATGAAGATCTACCATGTTATGATTCATAAAGAAATTTGAACTATTCAAACTATTGACATGACCACATGTTATTTCTTGATTACACTAGTGAATTTTTGCTTTTAGATCTCATCATGTGATGCAAAAAGGTTTTACAAAATATTTGTACCAGTCTACCACCGGCAATATAAAGCATTCTAAAGTACCTGTGCAAACCACACCGTCTCCAGAGTACCCCGTGTTACACGCACAGCTGAAGGATCCTCGGTTGTTGGTACAGGTGGCGTCGGAATGACAGTTATGGGTACCTTCTACGCATTCGTTAATATCTGGAAGTAACCAAACATTATTAGTCTACCAAAACATCATTGATATTGGTATATATGATAAATAATACAATGGAAAAAATGCCCAAAACTTTTGATTCATATCTATAAGTTCATTGCTTTGAGCATTTTACAAGTATACATGCGCACGCACGCACACGCACGCGCACACGCACACGCACACACACACACACGCGCACGTACACGCACATGCATGCACACACACACACACACACACACACACACACACACACACACACACACACACACACACACGCACGCACGCACATACATACATACCCGAACACGTGTTGCCGCCCCCTTGGTATCCGGTGTTACAGGCACAGGTGAATGACCCGGGTGTGTTGGTGCAGGCAGCGTTAGCGTCACAGGTATGTGAGTCTTCCACGCATTCATCGATGTCTTTGACGAAGGGATGTCACAACGTAATGTTTTAAATCAAAGATGACGAGTTAACTGAATTATATGAAAGCTTTACTGAATAACTGTTCTTTTAGTCATTGTATTCTGCCAGTCTTGTAATGTGCATAGTTTGATGAATGCTATAACTTAACGCACTATCAAATTGATTGTGCCAATATCACAATTCTTTCAGATGATTCGATTTCTATTATTACTAATAAACAAGTCTGAAGAAAAGTAAGAGATACTAGTACACAAAGATGCAACATCCTTTTACCTATGCATTACAGCAAAAGCTCATCAAATGTAAAAGCATGCATTTGCTTAAAAGCAAGTTTTAGGACAAACTATCACACAAGATTGTATGATTCTTTGAGGTATTAAATGTACCGGCACAAGTCACTCCGTCCCCTCGGTATCCCGTGTTACAGGCGCAGCTGAAGGATCCCTTGTTGTTGGTACATTGGGCGTTGGTATCACAGTTGTGTGTATCCGACGTGCACTCGTTGACATCTAATAGTATAGAATGTGAACATAACTTATTTCCTTCTATTGAATAATGATATCATGTGCACCATAGCCCATACATCTTCAAACTGCATACAACAAAGAAAAGAAAAAAATCAAAACTTTACTTTAAATATTTTACAAACAAAATTGTACCTGTGCAAGTCTTGCCGTCCCCGGAGTACCCGATGTTGCACCCACAGGTATAGGAGCCAACAGAGTTGGTGCAGGTTGCGTCGGCATGACAGTCATGGGTTCCTTCGTCACATTCATCAATATCTAAGAAAAAACACAAGTTAAGTTTAGCCTACTCCAGTGAAAGCAGTGCAAAGGTATGAGATATGTCGATGAAGGTTAGACATCCAGGTAATAAGATAACCGAATAATCTACATGTTTGTATAATTATTGTAAAAGTTGTTCACTGTTTGTGGCGGGCTGACGTCAGGCAAAACTGTAAAACCCATGATGATAAATGCGGGCTTAAGTGCTATTTCCCATACAAAACCGATGAAGTAGATTTACCTGCACAAGTCACTCCGTCCCCTCGGTATCCCGTGTTACAAGCACAGCTGAAGGATCCCTTGTTGTTGGTACATTGCGCGTCGTCATCACAGTTGTGTGTACCTGACGTACACTCGTTGATATCTTATAGAAAAAAGTGAAAAGATTATCTCGTTCTATTATATGTTTGTAACATGCGCAGCGCATCCAACATATGATCAATACAATATACTACTAACTGCTTAAAGAAGTACTAACTGCATAATGATTTTTTTTCTCTATATGTGCTGGTCGTCACTGCTCTGAAAAGCTCCGCAAGGTAATTGTGTGTACTTATCACTGCCAACTAGAATTATTACTGTAATTGATGCCAAATGTTTACCTGTGCAAGTCTTGCCGTCCCCGGAGTACCCGGTGTTGCACCCACAGGTATATGAGCCAACAGAGTTGGTGCAGGTTGCGTCGGCATGACAGTCATGGGTTCCTTCGTCACATTCATCAATATCTGTCGTTTTGACGATAAGGCAAGACAAGAAAATGAACAGCGATAACTACTTTTAAGATAATATCTTTAATAAAACTCTTCCAGTAGATTAGTAGAACACGAGGGCATTTATAAGAAAATCAACTTAAACTCATATAACTATATTCTACTGTTCTTCGTTTACAGTGATATGACATTAGGGTGCAAACCACGATCGTGCATGGGGGATGATCTGCCGTCTTTCTCCGCTTAACTCATGTATCAAATGTACCTGAGCAAGTAACCCCGTCCCCTTGGTATCCAATGTTACAGGCACAGCTGAAGGATCCCTTGTTGTTGGTACATTGCGCGTTGGTATCACAGTTGTGTGTATCTGACGTGCACTCGTTGTCGTCTGACAGAAAAACATGGAAAAATGAACAGTAACATAAGATTACATTTTCCTATAATACTGTTGGTTGTCTTGTTACTGGTGGTTAACACCTACAAAGTGCATGAAATATGGTTAGGGACAAACTCTCTCTTCCTTTGCTGGGCTTTACACGATTGTAATGCTTCGTATTGCGTTTTTGTGAACTTACCATCGTCATTTGGTACTTATACATATTCAAAGGCACCTGTGCAAGTCTTGCCGTCCCCGGAGTACCCGATGTTGCACCCACAGGTATAGGAGCCAACAGAGTTGGTGCAGGTTGCGTCGGCATGGCAGTCATGGGTTCCTTCGTCACATTCATCAATATCTAAGAAAAAGAAGTTAAGTTTGAATCTATTTCAAATTTCAATATATACTTTACAAACAAAACCTACTCCAATGTAGCAGTGCAAAGGTATGATATATTGGGGAAGAGAATGGTGATACTTAAATGAATCGAGGGTTTAAAAAGCATTGTCAACTACACTTGCATATTTAAAAAAAAACGTTGGATTGTTACATTGAACCAAATACTCATCAAAACATAGTAAAGCAGTGTGTAATTTGCATTCTATTTTTTATCCACTGTGAAAATCATGATGATGAATGAGGGTTAAAGTGCCTTCTTTCCACACAAAATTCATGAAACATATTTACCCGCACAAGTCACTCCGTCCCCTCGGTATCCAGTGTTACAAGCACAGCTGAAGGATCCCTTGTTGTTGGTACATTGGGCGTCGTCATGACAGTTGTGTGTACCCGACGTGCACTCGTTGATATCTTTCAGAAAAATGAAAGTGAATTGCTATCTATTAATAACGTACATGTGTATCGCACCAAACATACTTATGAGCATTACGATGTACAAGACTGCATAATGAGACTTTTTTCTTTCTGTCCCGGTCGTCACAGCTTTGAAAAAAAGATTTGTAAGATAATGTCAACTTTTCATCACCAACTAGAATAGTTACTTTTACGTGGCACCTTTGTGACAAATGTTTACCTGTGCAAGTCTTGCCGTCCCCGGAGTACCCGATGTTGCACCCACAGGTATAGGAGCCAACAGAGTTGGTGCAGGTTGCGTCGGCATGACAGTCATGGGTTCCTTCGTCACATTCATTAATATCTAAGAAAAAACACCGATAATAAGCAAGCTTAAAGGTAAGTTTGACTTTATTTCGAAATTCACTAACAAAAAAAACGTACTACAATGCAATGATAGCAGTAGAAAGGTATGAATTTTTGTTGACGAAATTGGTGATAATGGCATTTCGAACACATTCTAACAGATTGACACTTTTAAAACTTTCTAAGTACACCTCCACAGTAAAGTAAACTGAACTGAACTAAAAGTACGTTGGAATGTATGACTGTTACATTGTACCAAATGCTCATTAATAGATGATGAAGCCGTGTATGACTTGCGAGTTTATATATTGTTGCTCACCGTTTGCACTGGGCTGATGTTATGCAAAACAGTGGAAATCATGTTGATAAATGGAGATTGAAGTGCCGTATTTACACAGAACCTCATGAAATGTATTTACCTGCACAAGTCACTCCGTCCCCTCGGTATCCAGTGTTACAGTCACAGCTGAAGGATCCCTTGTTGTTGGTACATTGCGCGTTGCCATCACAGTTGTGTGTATCCGACGTGCACTCGTTAATATCTTATAAAAAAGGTAAATTGCTATCTATTAATAACGCGCATGCACAGCGAACCAAATATACTTATGAGCAATACGATGTACTATACAAAATAAACTGCGTAAAGACTGCGCAATGAGCTTTATTCTTTCTTTGCTGGTCCTCACAGCTTGGAATAAAACTTCGCAACGGGATGTCAACTTTTCATCACCAACTAGAATAGTTACTTTTCGTGGTATTTTTGTGACTTATGTTTACCTGTGCAAGTCTTGCCGTCCCCGGAGTACCCGATGTTGCACCCACAGGTATAGGAGCCAACAGAGTTGGTGCAGGTTGCGTCGGCATGACAGTCATGGGTTCCTTCGTCACATTCATCAATATCTAAGAAAAAAAGTTAAGTCTGACTTTATTTCAAAGTACATTAAAGATAGAAACCCACTCCAATGATAACAGACCAACGGCATTAGATATTGATGACAAAAATGGTGATAATAGTATTATGGGCTCATTCTTGAATGGATTGGATAAATGGATAAAACTTTTTTAAATTTCTAACAACACGTACATAGTAAAAAAAACGTTGGAATGCATGACTGTTACATTGTACAAAATGCTTATGAAATGATTGTAAAGCAGTGTATAATCGACATGTTTATATCATTGTTGCTCACTATAGTGTGCTGACGTTAGCAAAATTGTGGAAATCATGCTCATAGATGGGGGTTAACGTGTCGTCTTTCCATACAAGACTCAAGGAATTTACCTGCACAGTTCACTCCGTCCCCTCGGTATCCAATGTTGCAGCCACAGCTGAAGGATCCCTTGTTGTTGGTACATTGGGCGTCGTCATGGCAGTTGTGTGTACCTGACGTGCACTCGTTGATATCTTATAAAAAATGGAAAAATATTATCCCTATCTATTACGTACACATGTTTGTAAAATGTGCGGCGCATCCAAAATATGTAGAGCTATGCATTACAATAACTGCGTAATGAAATATCAACTGCATGATGAGGCTTTTCCTTTCTGTACTGATCATTACAGCTTAAATAGAATCGTATATGTAAGGTGATGGGAACTTTTCATTACCAACTAGGATAATTGCGGTACCTGATGTCTCTGTGACAAATGTTTACCTGTGCAAGTCTTGCCGTCCCCGGAGTACCCGATGTTGCACCCACAGGTATAGGAGCCAACAGAGTTGGTGCAGGTTGCGTCGGCATGACAGTCATGGGTTCCTTCGTCACATTCGTTAATATCTAAGAAAAAAAAAACAAGTTAAATTTGTCTTTATTTCAAAGTACACTAAAGCAACAAATCCTACTCCAATGATAGCAGTGCAAAGGTATGAGATGTGTGGATGATGGTTAGACGTCCAGGTAATAAGATACACCAAACAGCCGTGACACTGACGAAAGACATCGGACGGAGTCTGAAACGTCTGACCGGTTTCAAAATTATCATATCCAGTTGCTTGAGTAACTGCTTTTTTGGGGGTATGACATACTATTGAAGAAAATAGTGATGATATAATTTCGAGCTTATTCTTGCATAGAAAATCTCACTTGAACGCATGACTGCTACGTTGTAGCAAATGCTAATCAAAAGATGGTAAAGCAGTGCTTAACTTATATGTCTATATTATTTGTTGCTCAAAGTTTGAAGTGAGTTGACTTCGGGTAAAATTGTTCAAATCATGATCATGATAAATGCGGGTTTAAGTACCGTCTTTCCATACAAAATTCATTGAGGAGTAGATTTACCTGCACAGTTCACTCCGTCCCCTCGGTATCCAATGTTGCAGCCACAACTGAAGGATCCCTTGTTGTTGGTACATTGGGCGTCGTCATCACAGTTGTGTGTACCTGACGTGCACTCGTTGATATCTTATAGAAAAATGGAAAAATATTATTCCTATCTATTACGTACACATATGTTTAAAATGTGCGGCTCACCCAAGATATGAGCAATACAATGTACTCACTGCGTAATGAAATATCAACTGCATAATGAGACTTTATGAGTTGGTGTGAACTTTTCATTACCAACTAGGATGATTGCGGTACCTGATGTCTCTGTGACAAATGTTTACCTGTGCAAGTCTTGCCGTCCCCGGAGTACCCGGTGTTGCACGCACAGGTATAGGAGCCAACAGAGTTGGTGCAGGTTGCGTCGGCATGACAGTCATCGGTGCCCTCGTCACATTCATCAATATCTAAGAAAAAAACACAAAATTAAAAAAAGGTAGCTTTGACTTAACAATAAAAGTGCCCTTAAGAAAAAACGTACTCTAAAGATAGCGGCACAAAGGTATGAAACATTGTATTGTTGACGAAAATGGTAATAATGGCATTTCGAGCTCATTCTTAATGCATTGAAACATTTTCAACTATACTTGCATACTAATAGGAAAACAAGTTGGAATGTATGACAGTAAATACATAGTAAAGCAAGTTGGAATGTATGACTGTTACATTGTACCAAATGCTTACTCAAAAGATTGTTAAGTGGTGTATGATTTACATATTTATACAATTTTGCCCACTGTTTATGGTGGGCTGACGTTAGCCAAAACTGTGGATAAAATGATGTTAAACATGGATGAGGTGCCGTCTTTCCTCACAATCTTCATGGAAAATGATTTGTTTACCCGCACAAGTCACTCCGTCCCCTTGGTATCCAATATTGCAAGCGCAGCTGAAGGATCCCTTGTTGTTGGTACATTGGGCGTCGTCATGACAGTTGTGAGTACCTGACGTGCACTCGTTGATATCTTATAGAAAAAAGTATAATAGGTTATATCTATAAATCAATTGTTTGAAACGTTTATGTATGCACAGCGCGACATACATAATCATTATGAGCAATAAAATGTACGAAAGACTATAATGAGATTTTTCTTTCTGTACTGCTGGTCGTTACAGCTTTAAAAAAAAAACTTTGTAAGGTAAATTACATAATCTAAAATATCTGCTTAATCGTATGTTTACCTGTGCAAGTCTTGCCGTCCCCGGAGTACCCGGTGTTGCACGCACAGGTATAGGAGCCAACAGAGTTGGTGCAGGTTGCGTCGGCATGGCAGTCATGGGTTCCTTCGTCACATTCATCAATATCTAAGAAAAAAAATTAGGTTTGGCTTAATTTCAAAGTATACTAAAAAAACGCAATCAAATCATAGCAGTGCAACTTAGTTATGAATTATTGTTGAATGAAACCACGACCATAAATGGGGTCAAAGTGCAGTATTTCCACACAAAACCTTTGGAGTAAATTTACCTGCACAGGTCACTCCATCTCCTCGGTATCCCGTGTTACAGGCACAGCTGAAGGATCCCTTGTTGTTGGTACATTGCGCGTCGTCATCACAGTTGTGTGTACCTGACGTGCACTCGTTGATATCTTATAGAAAATGGTAAATCTCTATCACATGTTTGTAAAATGAGCAATGCCAACCACGTAAAGAAATATAAACAGTATGATGATACCTTTTTTTTATTTCTGTACTGGTCATTTTGAAAAAGGTCAAGGTCACTATGTCAACCTGTCATTGCCAACTAGAATAATTACGGTACCTAATATCTTTGTGACAAATGTTTACCTGTGCAAGTCTTGCCGTTCCCGGAGTACCCGATGTTGCACGCACAGGAATAGGAGCCAACAGAATTGGTGCAGGTTGCGTCGGCATGACAGTCATGGGTTCCTTCGTCACATTCATCAATATCTGGAGAACAAAAGAATTTATATAGATTTTTGTAGAATACGCTATGTTTATAGGATTTGCCTATCTCCATATCTTACAAGAGATGTAATTATGGAAGAACTAATGGAAAGCAGGGAGGGGGCAGGTTGATAAAGGCTAGATATCCAGGTAATAACATACGCCAAATAGCAATTACTCAAGTAAATGGCAATCTACTTTTCGTCAGTGACACTGAAGTGTAACAGGAACAAATTGTCTCATTTGCATCAACATCGTCTTGATTTTGTCTTGTCTTTTCCTCCAATCAGACAATCCAAAATTTTCTTCAGCTTGATTTTATTTACCCTAAATTTGTTTTCTATTATACAATACAAAGGTGTCTCTCGTTTGCATTATAATTATATATTCATAGTTAGGGAACAGTTTCCACCAGATTTCTTCAGTGTCACTGACGAAAGATAGTGGATGCTATCCGAAGCGTCTGGCCGCTTCCTAAATCATAACCTATCCATTTGCTTGAGTGACTTTTTTTGGTGTAACAGAAACATACCTGAACAAGCCTCGCCGCTTCCTCTGTACCCATCGTTGCAGGAACAGGTGAACGACCCGATGGTGTTGGTGCAGTTGGCGTTGATGTCGCAATTATCGCCGCCTTCCTGACACTCGTTGATATCTGAAGGCGTAAAGAGAACAAAATTAATCTACTTCTTTGATGTCAAGACTATCAAAATTCACACGTATTAAAATACATGTATTGAATATTGTAGGCTGTAAAGTTGTTGGTCTTCCTGTCAGATAAAGTAATGATGGACTCTTCGATTCGAGAGGCAAGACGCACTTGTACCAACTATATCATTCGCATGTCTTAATGATTTCCAGTTGGAGATAATGAATTCTTTGAGTCACATAGAAGAAGTCACACAGAATTTCCAAGAACAGAAAACAATAGCATTCAGGAAGTTGCTACAAGAAACACTATGAAACATGTGTATGTTTTTGTTATATAGATGAAGGATCCATGAAATCTGTACATGTCTAGTTCTAATAAGAACAAGTTAGATCTAACATGTTTTGAAAACACTTGTCCGTGACCAGAATTATTTCAATCATTATGTATTGGAGCGAAACCCAACGTCAATTGTTATTGTATACACTGTGACTTGTTTTGTAGAGGACAAATGCTGATTTTATTAATTACCTGAACATAAGACTCCGTCTCCCCTGAACCCTTCATCGCAGGTACAGTGAAACGAGCCAACCGTGTTGTGACAGGTCGCCTGGTCGTGGCAGTTGTCAGTGCCAGATCCACACTCATCGATATCTGTAGTTAGGTTTAAAAAAAGCTATATTGACGCAACAAAAAGTACAATGACTTTTGTACGGTCAACTACAAACTAGAAAATGGTAATACAAATAATAATATTATCCGTAATATCTGTGATATCATTTTACAATCAGGTAGGGCCAATCCATTATTTCCTATTTCCTAATAACAAAGCAAATTTTTTAATGAATTTACCTATTTCTTTTGCATCATGGAAGTTGTAACATCTTAAGGTATGAGCATCTTTTAGCTTTGTTTAAGTCTCTTAAAATAGGATGTGACTGGCTAAAAAATGTGAATAACATTCCGTAAAGCACCATTAAAAATAGAATTGCATTTCGATATTTCCTTAAGATTTGGCAAGTGATTTGTATGCCATTTATTTGTAATTTTCATTTGGCCCTTTCTACTAAAACAATTTGACACATATTAAGCTAATACTGATAACGTACCTCTACACGTGACGCCATTTCCGGTGAATCCCTCATTGCAGGTACAGGAGAATGACCCAGGGTCATTGGTGCAGGTGGCCTCTGTGTGGCAGTTGTCGGTGCCCAGGGTACACTCGTTTATATCTGCAATTAGACAAGAACAATAAAGATTTTCATTGCATATTCTTCCCCAAGAGGCATAAATGCATAAGAGACCATACATGGTGTAATGAATATTACTGAAATGAATAATAATCACTTTACCAAAAAAACACATGGTACTAAACACTATACAAATTTACTACCGCATATCTAGTAAGTTCTAGTAGCCTCTTTTCTCTTTTAAAGCACATGACAACATAATTACATGCTTCATTACAGAAACATTTGTACATGGTACAAGGTATTTGAAGGTATCCTGCTTTGATGTTGTCTTACAATGAATTCTTGTCACGAATCACGACAGAAAAGTTGACTGTCTTTAAATGCAATTGATAACTTTTATAAGAGTTACTAGGAACTGAGAAGTGGGATAATGTAGCTAAGATAGAATGTTGATGTGTATGGATTCTGAATCGTAATGTCTTAATTACCTGCACATTCCTGACCACTACCAGACCATCCTTCGTTGCAGACACATAGGACACCCCCCTCGATGTTGATGCACGTTGCGTGCTCGTCACAGTTATGAAGATTCAACAAGCATTCCTCAACATCTAGAGAAGATTATTAGTGTAATGGTGGACGTACCAACTGATAAGTATCTAATACCAGCTCAAAAAAGAACAAGAAACAGTCATGCCTTCAAATACCAGAGTAACCAACCTAGGATTGATGTGTTCAAAAATTCGTACTTTCCCAGAACTATCGTAGAGTGGAATTTGTTATCACCAAGTACAGTAGAAGCATCTTCTCTGGGTAGTTTTAAAGAACGCTTGCAGATAGATGTGCAAAAGTTAGGGGTAACGAGTCGTTCGGTGTAATATAACCAGCTGCTGCCGCGCCGCGTGCCTGCGAAGCTGGTGTGTTACGCCGAACGGCAGTTATACCGGCTATATATATACAGATACAGATAATGGTTACTAATTGTTTTAAACACACACTGGTATAAGCTATTCAAATGTACGTACGTTAACAATGTTTAGATTTATTCCTTTGAATAAAAATATCCAAGATAACCTCAATGAACAAATTGTTCAAACAGTTAGGTGTCTTCTGTATTTTGATTTTTTAAGATACATGTATATAAGCTTACCCGTGCAGTAGATTCCACTACCAGTAAATCCCTCGTTACAGGTACAGTTGAAGGAGCCGTCCGTATTGATGCACGTTGCATCTTCGTGGCAGTTGTGAGTGCCTAAGGTACACTCGTCATCATCTGTAACATGTGTGCATATGTATGTGTATTCATTGACTCTTATATTGGCTACAGGTGCTTAAGGGCTACTTACTATGTTATAGTTGAAGAGCAGGTAACGCGTACAGTGATTGCAAGAAGATCACAGAATTCAGTGTACAAGTTTCCTCTGTGTTTTATAATTGCATTTCACTTAATCAATACAAAAAAGGAACAGAATACAAGAACACCGATTCAAACATGGAGCCAACAGCAAATGATAAAGATGAAATAAAAACTGCACAATGGGTAGATGGTAAATATGGACTAAACCCCCAATTCAATTTGATTTTGATATTTAACTGCAGGTATATGATATAATGAGCATCTTTACCTGTACAAGATACGCCGTCACCGGAGTATCCGGCGTCACATTCGCAGGAAAATGAGCCGATGTTGTTATAACAGGTGGCGTGTTCGTGGCAGTTGTCCTGGCCTGCGTCACATTCGTGGACATCTGCAAATTGGTAGAGACAATGTAATATAAAAGATATATAAGGTATATGGAGAGGTCGTCTTTGTTACGGCGGGGCGTCCACGTTCAAATGGCAGTAGCTCCATACCCTTTCGATCAGCCCCGCTGTTATCATAGATAACTTTAGTCAAAAGTATTCTGCGATTGACACTATGATTCTTTTACACGAAAATGTTTACAGTTATCTCCACATAAGAAAATGATTTTCTACGGATAGTAGGTTATATTACAACCAGTACTCATAGCCATTACTGACAGTGCTGTAGAAAGAGTCGAACTCACCAGTACAAACAAGGCCATTGCCTGCAAACCCCTCATTACAGTGACACGTATGGGAACCAATAGTGTTCTCACATCTGGCGTTGGGATCACAAGCATCTGTATCATCAGCACACTCATTGACATCTAAAATGATAAGATAACATTTTATAGATATGTATAGTCTGAATATGTAAAGTCATTGCATACCTTTTTATTGAATTAAGAAGAGGAACTTTTCAAATAGCATTACAAAATGTATACCTGAGCAGACCACTCCGTCTCCAGAGTACCCAGTGTTACACGCACAACTGAAGGATCCTCGGTTGTTGGTACAGGTGGCTTCGGAATGACAGTTGTGGGTATCTTCCATGCATTCGTTTATATCTGAAAATACAACGGCGACTGTGATGATGAACTGCAGTACTTTGTAATTCATGTACATTTCAAGTCAAGTGATAGATTTTTTTTTTAAATTTTACGTAAAGTAACTTTTGACTTCATTATCCATCAATCTTCGTCTGTTTCCAAAAAATATGACCACAACGTAAGTTGTACAAATCAGCAGCTGATTTAGCAAGCATCCGCCGTTGATGGAAAAAAATGTAAGAAAATCGAGACTTATTCAGGGTACCAAAGTCAATTTCAACGCGAAAGAATATTTGAAAGAATGTAAGGTAATGTTGACTTCATTATATACAACATGTATTGATGACATCTGCGCGCGGATCAAGGTTTTTCTGTTTAAAAAATCGATCACAAAGTGAGTCGTACAAATCAGCAAACATATGCCGTAAATTAAGAAAAGACATGTCGGAAAATGGAGACTAATACAGGATGCCAAAGTCAATTCCAAAGTCAAAGTCAAAGATGATTAATGACAAAAATTAAGAATCGATTGTACGGTATAGCACACTAGGTTATTATTTTTCTTCTTCGGTGAACATTTAGATGTCCCTTTACAAATCAAGAATTTAGCTCGGCCGAGTTGTTGGCGAGTTCCAAATGGACATTTTCGGCCGGAGTATGACCGGCGTTTTGGCGATTATGCGGACCTCGAGCGATTTTTACCAGCTCGGCCGGCGTTTGCGGGGCACTTGCAACTGCGCTTAATTTTAGCGAGGCCTCGGCGGCGAGTGTTGAGCTCGGAGAGCTCGTCAATGGGTTGCCTGTAGCTCGACCGGAGCTTGTCCGAGAAATAGCCAAGACTTGGCCAATACTCGGGCGACAATCTGACGGTTTTAGACTATATTTTTTCGGTCGGAGTTTGCCCGAACTCTTCGGCCTCGGGCCAGACTCGCTCGGGCTTCCTCGGCTTCCTGCAATAACCGGACGATATTCCGTCCGACTTTTGACAAATTGGGCTTGCTTCGGGCGAGCGTCGTGCTGGTGTCGCTGGGAGCTTGGAAGGGCTCCGACTGTCACCTAAGCAATTTGACACCTGTGTTGAACACGTGCCTTTGTTTTGGGTTTTCATCTTTAGTAGTCAGTTTGGTCCGTAATATAAGATAACAAAAACTACTGTATGAAGTTTTCTAAGAATGCTGCTTAACCTTTATAGTAAAAGGCAATTGGACACCAACATAGTACTTCCTATTTATTTATTTTTTTGCTATTTGTTTGGAAGTGTGAGATCATATATTCTTCATGTCTGAAGGCTTCCAGCCTGAAACTCGGACAGCCTTTGCCGAGGTTCGCCAGAGGTTTGGCCGATTTCCGCTATGTCAAAATTATTGTATTATGGTGAATCAGACTGGTCTGTTCACTTTGTGGCTCTTGTGGTAGTTTTGGATTGGTGTATCACAACAATCCTGTTAATATTATTGTTTTCAGTGTGCCCATCCACTTCACTCATACCCTACATATCTCCCGCAACTCAGAAATTAAAGTTAATACAAATATTGGCTTTTTACAAAGTTAGTCAGTTCTGCAGCTGACTTTGTCCATGTTCAAGACATAGTACAATCTCCTTAAGAAATTATAATCAGCTGTGCTGGACGGACGCCGGACGAGCTCCGTCCATTTGTAAAGGGGGGAAGTTTTTCAGCGAAAAATACAGCCGATACTCGGGCGATGTTGAAATTCGGCGAGCTCTGACCGATCTACAAATTCGGCCGGCGTCCGCATGAATTGTAAAGCCGGCTTAATGAATGCGACCTTTTTGGCCAAACATTTTATACGCACGTTCGCATCAGTTTTGGGGCTCCAGGAGAATGTCATCCTTACAATCAAACCAATAGGGCCTTGATAACGTCTTGATCGCAGGAAGATGTCTGTATCTTTATTGAGTGGTTATAAAAATCCAGAAGCATTATTGGTAGTTTGGATAATCCTATTGTGCCAAACAGCTGCGGTACATACCCGAACACGTGTTGCCGTCCCCTCGGTATCCAGTGTTACAGGCACAGGTGAATGACCCGGGTGTGTTGGTACAGGCAGCGTTGACGTCACAGGTATGTGTGTCTTCCAGACATTCGTCGATGTCTAAAGAGAGGGAACGTCATGATTTGAATTATTTATCCTTTCAATATGATATCAAGATGAACATTGCAGTATGAAAGTGTACGTATATAAGTTATTCAGTGTCACAGTTCAAAAAGGGGAAAAAGAATACACATTGCCTCACCATCATTTTGGTAATGTCCTTAGCCATTCAATTAACTGTACCTGAGCAAGTCATCCCATCCCCTCGGTATCCAGTGTTACAGGCACAGCTGAAGGATCCCTTGTTGTTGGTACATTGGGCGTTGTCATGACAGTTGTGTGTACCTGACGTGCACTCGTTGATGTCTGAAAAAGAATATGTCTAATCTATTATATCATCTCACCATTTATTTGAAAGATGAATATCAATTATTTCATATTGGTTTGTGTAGTAATCATACTAATTACTAACAAGAAGAGGTACGCATTTGAAAGTGAACTTTTTGTTTAAACTTAAAATCAAGATTTCGATCTCGCGCCTCCGTGAAAAGTCTCTCGTATTTCACGTTTCATTTGAGTTCATTATCATGCAAATAACTGCATTGTCTCTATTGATTACTTTCTGTCACTATTTGGTGCAGTTGGCTAGCATATGGAAATGCTTTGCCATTTCCTGCCAGCCTGCAGGAAAGCCATTTTGAAGTTCAAGTCAACCTTTACATCCTGACACACCGAAGACAAAACCTCCGTACAACGAAAAACGCACCTGTGCAGAGGGTGCCATCGCCGTCGTACCCAGTATTACAGGTACAGGTGAAGGAGCCGTCTGTGTTTGAGCAGCTTGCGTTGGGATCACAGTCATCTGTGCCTTCTTCACACTCATCGACATCTGATGAGAAAGTTTACAAGAATCCAAGACATGTATAATTTGGAAATCGCCGTGTTTTATTTACATATTCATGATCTCGTTGCCAACTGTTATCCAAAGCCACGCTACACACACAAAACAGAACAGAGTATAACTTTTACTCTATAGTGGTAAACCCCGTCTGAGAGTTGATACAATTTGTTCGACTCAGTTGAGTTTTGTAATGCTTATGTTTAATTTGGATTTTCATGGTTTAAGTTTAATTTATGATTTAGATAAAGAAATCCCAATGATTGCACAGAACCATTATACACATCCTTCATTTTGACTCCTCTGATGCGTACAATGACTCTATCAACCACAAGGGCATTGTTTTCGGTTGTGTTTTTTCTTGATAGGATTTTGAAAAAGATATTTTGTTCTTAGTATCAATAACATGTGCCACCGCAAAGTGCAGTAAATGGGTGGTAGAAGAGAGTTATAAGCCCATAATCATGTATCAAGTATGTCAAGCCATAGACAGCAAATAGACAGTGATAGATAGAGTTGGAGTATTGTGAAAGGATACACATTACCATATTCTTTACATCTACATCACCTGAACAAAGGGCCACCGAGGTACGTGAAAGCACTGCTGCTCCAATACGTTATTGGCTTGCAGCAAGGGATGAAAAGCGTCATCATTTATGCATATTGCAATTACAAATGTATGGCGCAAAGCTCGCAGAGTCTTAAGAAATATTCACACGAACCTTGACAAAATACACCATCCCCTGAGTAACCTTGGTTACAGGTACAGAAGCATACACCGTTAGCACGTTTGTCGTACGACGCGTGCTCGTCACAAGGGGCAGGCATCCCGAGGCAGTCGGGTTGCCTCTTGCAGATGAAGCGTCTGTGTGCCGAACAACTTGAGGTTTCCCACTCCCCCTTGCTGAGGATTCCACATCGTCTGTTTCCAGTTGGACGCGGTTCGTTCTTACCCCAGTTCTCATAATACTAAAATGAGAATTAAAGTTAGAAGCATATATCCTTTGTTAGTTAACAATGAATTTGCATAAGGACAGGAAAGTGGTTGACAGCTGCGCATAAAATGACTTTGTTTCGAGGTGACAGGACGGGTACAAATGTTCAAACATGGCACCATTATTTAACACGTCAAAACAAAACAAAGTTCCCATTACATGACAACATCAGGAGAGATACGAGAAATAGATCAGCTAACCAATGACGATCCGTCACTCCATACACATGATGATGAGTCCCCGGGACATGATATGCCTATTGTGAATTTTTCATCTGAAAGATATGACAGAAGACCTTCCAGTTCCTATAGATATAAAACGTGACAGTAAATGTTAGAGTATGACATTGTTACAGCAGTACTGATTTGCTCGTGTTTTACTGGCTGCTTATAATTAGAATTAACAAAGAGATCATGAAATGAAATAGTGTACTAGGCTCTACGTATACAGAATGTGTATACATACTGGCCACTGATGAAGCTGCGGAGCATTGACCGGCACTGGCAGACCTTTTGCTGACGGAACCTGACCCTGCAGAACTGCCTCCTGACTGACTGCTGTGGCACAAGGGCTGCATCAAATCTGCAGGGTCACGAAGAATATTAGTTAGAGAAAACTACGATGTGCAAAGCGCTGTTTATTCTGACAAAGCTGTATTCAAACACCTGGGCCGCTTTTGGCAAATGTCGTTTAGAAATGTCAAATATTCTGAAACCAATAGACTCTTTAGTAGTAATATTTGCTATATTATTGAAATACAGCAAATATTACTACTACAAATGTCTATTTCTTACTATAGATGAAGTCTTGTTCGTCCTCAGACAGTATGCTGACAAGGTGTGCCGATAAATCTCGACAAAATTGGTCGGCGTCGTTCCATGACATCTTGGTGTCTCCAGGCGAGCAGTAAGTCGCGCCTTCGAACTCTGTCCAAGTATCATTGCTGTGGCAGGTATCTAGGAATGTTTGAGGGGAGAAATATAGAGTCTTTTATACACTGTTCGTTATGGTTTTTGTTTGAAGGACATGTAGACAACGAAACATGGCCATGAAGGCTACATGTATAATGCAAAAACCGCAAGATAGTATGCCTGCATCGGGAAAGACTACACACCAGTCGCTGTCGATGCTTTCGAGCCGTCACTACTCTTAGAGCTTTTGGTCTTGTCCGAACCAGAACCCGCGGAAGTGCTGTTGGATGAATCGCTTCCTGAGTGGTCACTGGCGCCTCCGGTTTGGGCTGCTCGTGTACAGTATGGGAGCATTACTTGCTGTTAAGTGTTTCTAACTGTTATTAGCACAGTTAAGCACCAAATATCAATGTACGTTTAAGGGTGAACAGTCATAGGTCATACATGAATGGAACAAATATACACGACAATAAAAGATAGCAGGATCAGAAGTGTAAAAATGTTGAGACATGCTACACACCAGAAGCTGTTGATACTTCTTCAGATGAGCTTTTACTACTCTTAGAGCTTTTCTCCTTGTCGGAACCAGAGCCTGTGGAAGTGCTGTTGGATGCATCCGAGCCCTCACTACTCTTCGAGCTTTTGCTCTTTTCGGAACCAGAACCTACGGAAGTGCTGTTGGATGATTTGCTTCCTGACAGTACATTGGCGCCTCCGGGTTGGGCTGCTCGTGTACGGGATGGGAACAAGGGATGCAGAACTTAATTACAGGATTACTTACTACTAACAGGTACTGGCACGGGTTTAGCACCATATATCAAGTGCGTTCAATGGTTATCAGTCATATGTCATTCATGAATGTAACAAATGTGCACGACAACAGAAGAAATGTTACTTACCGGACGCTGCTGATACTTCTTCTGATGAGCTTTTCTTACTCTTTTTCGCCTTGTCGGAACCAGAACCTGCAGAGGTGCTGTTGGATTCTTCGCTTCCTGAGTGGTCACTGGCACCTCCGGGTGGGGCTAGTCGTGTACGGGATGGGAACAAGGAATGAAGCGCTTAACTTTATAGAACTGTTTTGCCCTACTGGGTTAAGTACAGGTCATATGGTATCAATCATATACAATTATATGCAAATGTTGACTAAAGTATGACTAAAAAGACAACCGAGCACACAAAGCGTAAAAATAGTTTTTATCGATGAATTGATATTAATTGAACAGTCGTTGCAGTGCGATAACAGTGAGATCACAGGTCTTGAGAATAGGTTGTTACTATCTAGTGTTGAACTGAGTCTGACACAGTAGTTAAATCATTTAATAAAGCAAAATGCTTCACCTCCATTAGGGGGTAGCTTCTTCTCATGTCAAAGTTGTGTAATTCTCAAACCATATATGATATAGGTCCTTTAGAAACATGTAATTGTGCTCCCAATGCACACTGTACATAATGCAAAACATTCGTTACGGCATAGAATATTCTACAAGATCTTACTTGGGTCTACTTTAGGCACCAGCGTGTTGATGGCAGTCTGAGTTGTCGAGTCCAGATCTGGTCTCTCACAAACAACATAGTGCTTATCATTCTCGCCTACTGTGTACCATTCTCCATTCCTTGTCACCGTGTACCTCTTTTTTTTCTTGCCTGTGAATGTTGGTTCGCCACTCCGCCAGTTCGCATATGTCTAACACGGGACATATAACGGTATTAGGAAATGCTTTATAATAAGTAGAGGCTATAGATGATAGTATTGTAGCAGAATGTCTCCTGGAACAACTTGACTACTGAGTTTAAACTTAAAGACAAGAGTTGGGATCAGAACCACTAAAGTTTGAGGGATCGACCATTTTGCATGTTTCCGTATATCTACATTTTCTATTCATAGAGATTCGATAGAAGCTGGGAATGAAATGGGAATAAAACAGTCATTTGAAATATTATTTGTCTATTACTATAACAGGTACTTTTATAGAACAGGACAAAAACAATTAATCTTTGTGTGAGCTTACATGCTCTGATGGTTACTTGATGGTGGTTACTTTCTCGAATTGTCTTCCTAAGAGCAAACATTGCTAAAAAAAACTTTATTTTTTTGGTAATGTAAGAATGTCTTTTTGGGTAAATGCTGATGCTGAAGGTAAAAAGTGAGCTATGTTCCTCCCTGTAGGCTATCTGCATGATACATAAAGTAATAAAGCTACTGATATTTCCCTACGGAGGCAGGACCATAAAGAGGCCATTAGCTGTCCTTTTGTTGAGGATCATGCGCGTTAGGAGCCTGTCACGCTACAAAAAAGAATCCTCGGCCACTAAAAGCCCCTTTTACGAGAGGCTATGACCGTTGAACGTCCACTGAGTGACCAAATGTTCGACCTATCTTTTCACGAATACTATAAAGAACGGCTATTTTTTACGGGCTGAGTGTGTTTTAAAAAAGGTAGTATTCTAGTTATAGAATAAACATGCACAAAAATCCAGTTTTGGTCGATGTACTGATGCTCAGTGGCCGCCGTCAAGAGGTAAAAGCGCCATACAGGAATGTTGACTTTTCTGATCAAATCAAGGGAGTTTGTTTTACGTAAAGACTACCACGACACCTGACGCACTACTCTACGATGAAATCTTGACGAATCTAGTCCTGTTTGACCTGAGCACCGACAAGGTAAATGCAATGGTACAGGGTACCCTTTGGCACTTATTACAATGACAAAGACCATGTTTTAAAATGGCAAATGTCACATTATCTCAAGAGTGCTGTAATCTCCTCCCAGCGCATTAGGAGTCACGGAAACTTAAGTGACATCAATAGTTTGTTTAATCATTTATCGTCCTGTCAAAGGCAATGTTGAAGTTCACCTGGACTTGTCACGGAACATCTTAATTTTACATGAAGCCGACATTTTCGAGCGTGATCACTTAATGCTAATGAAATAGCACGATCATTGTTGAACATCAAGCAAATGTTGCAGTTTGATATGGCACCTTTTAACAGTTTAAAAGTCGTGACTTGTATATGTAGAAAGACACTCACCACAGGTTCATCGCCCTCCCAGCCACATCCTGAGTCATCCCCGTTACCCGTGATCTTGTCACACGTCATACCCAGGAGAACAGGGGTGTTACTGGGGACGATCTCTGACCAAAGGCAGGCAAAAGAGCCGTCAGACAATATATACGAGCACCACTAGCATGTATAGGAATATTCTTAGACTAAGGCAAGCCATGGGCATAGTCTGGGACCTTGATAAATATTCTGCGAAAGCCACGTTTGTATTTGTCTCAAAGATGACATCAGGGTTGTAGCAAACATCGCTACAAGAGGCAATAAAACAGGGCTACAAACAAACAAACAAACAATTTTCACCAAATGTATTGATGGGATTTTTATCTGAACGATCAATATGAAGTGATTGCTGCGATTGCATGGACCTGCATTCCACAATCAACCTGAGTGCCATATTCCGCAGTAACCACTGACTCAATCTTTTCGCTTTCTTCAATTGGTTAACAGGCGAAAAGATGGAGCCCGCGGTCTCTATATGGACGATGGTACCCAGGCTATACCACCAGAACAAGAAACTATGTAGTCGTATTGAGACATAGCAGCTTGTTCTAACATGGTATAGATCTGGCTGGCTGTTATACGCGATCCAATAAAGGCCACCCAAGAAAACCAAGGAAAGGACGTTCCTGAAGGACCCGAGAAGAGCTATTATCTTAGTGGCTAATGGTACGGCGGCCTACAGAATTGGTTATAGGTGAAAACTTTATTGCCGATGGAAACTTGCCGTCGCAGCAGGGCTAAATGTCTAATACGAATACTAAGTGATTCCATGAGTCTTAAATGCTACTTACGGTCAATGAAAGCTTGTTCCTGAGACGACTGGACGCTTGCCATGCTCGCTCCCATATCCTGACAATGCTGGCGGGCATGTTGCCATTTTGTCTTCTTGTCAGCTTGGCTGAACCAAAACTGTCTTCCTCCGAAACGACGCCATTCGGCTAAATCAAAGAGCCAATTACAGATAACGTTTAAAGTTGATCACGCATATGATTGAAGGTCTAAATTGGAGGTAAAACTCACATTTATTCTTTATCCCAAAAAAGGTGATCACAGTCGAAACAGATGTGTGAGTTATGTAGCACATCAAAGTAGTTCTTTAATGTATTAGAATAGTTTTAGAATTTATGTTTTAGATTAGTCTTAGAAACCATGTTTACTGCATTACTACCCTTTGTATCTATATGCCTGTACTTAGCCCGATAGGGCATGAATGTGCAATAAAGGCTATTACATTAAAAGAAAGAACTGCTTAAATTCAAATAGTTTACTAGCTCTTTTTTTCATTTTGTACCCATCTTGTTATTAGATTCAGAAAATGCAAGGTTGGCAACTCACTCTTTTCGTAGAATGAAACATACAGTACTCCAACGATATATAGCACAAGCATAGAAGAACTCTAATACATCTTTTCAGGCCGCCTGTATGTTGAGAAGTATTCTGTATCTGTATCTATATAGCCGGTATAACCGCCCTTCGGCGTAACACACCAGCTTGTACTGTTTGCACTTTTTCTACTTGAAAAATACACTTTTCTATACTCAACATGGTGATAAATTACACAATCATGCTTTCAGAGGAGAAAGATATGCTGATAAAGGCGAAAAAGGCGGTTGTATATTTCAAGGTTTTGAAATATACTATGTGAGAGATTTAAGATAAATTTACCTTGTCGGAATACAGTTCAGAGTTCAATTCAGCACATTGTCTTCAGTACTGTCTGAATTTCCCACCCAAATGGAATTAAAAGTTATCTTACCTTGCACAACACAGAGTTGAAATGCCACCAAAACCAGCAAAAACGGTGCAGCTCGACCTCCTCTGTCCTGAGAAAAGCTCATGTAGACAGTAGTCTAAAACTGATTAAAGAAATTCCTTTAAATATATACTAAACTAGAAATTTAGAAATTGGAAGAAACGCTAAACTAAGAAGCTTTTCGAATAAGTTGTAAGACTACATTTCCGAGGGGCTTGGCATGAGTATCGTCGTAAGTCTGTGACGGACAGGCGCCCGAATAAAGATGCTTCTTGAAGTTGAGCGCTGACCTTTCAAAGTATTAATATTTTACAAAACTGTACATTATCAACTACTTGAATAATGATTAACGAGGAACAACATGACAATGACCAGGGTATATGTCAAGGGAGTTGCTTAAGTGCCCTTTTCAACGTCAGGATAAAGATGTCATTGGCCTTTGTCATGATGCATTAAAATTTATGTATTCAAATGGTATATTGTATACCAAAAGAGAGATGGTAGACAACTCTACATAGTCCCCCTTTTAGTTGCTGAGTATCTGTTCAAGTCTTGTATAGTTGGTAAGGCAGTTGCGAAGGGCAAATCTGAAAGCGGAAGAATTGAGAAAACTTTTTACTACTTGCAATATGACGGATCAACAACTGTCAATTGAACGCAAAAATAATGCGCCTTCCCCGATATTGGTTGTACAAATACCTCCATGGAGAAGCTTCATAGAGGTGGCTCGTACAGCCCTACGACAATTTCCATTTCGGTATCCATCGACTTCTATAAGAACGTCTAAGGCGAATGCTTGTCAAAAAAACATTCTCGTAAAGTATGTTGAGTACAATACTCGGATTACGCTTCCCTATAGATACAAATTCTAAAATCCTTACAATTTTGATGACTTTCCCAGAAGAAAATCATAGGACATAAATGTCACCAATAACTTTCCCAGAAGAAAATCATAGGACATAAGACATTATCCAGACAATAGCCGAAATTTCTATCGTGAAAACATTCCTTTGTTCAAGTCTAGTGATTGCATAATGAATACCTGCTTAATTACTATATAATGTCAGTGCCTGATATATTTTAGTTTTACACCGCTGAATTGTATTTATTTGATCACTTCGGCCGAGATCTAAAGAAAAGAAAAGACTGTTTACCTACCAATTTTCTTAAGACTGAAACCGGAAACACAACGTTCTTTTTTCTGGGCCTCAGTACTGTCCTTTCTTCTCTTTTCCAACAGATTGCCGAGAATTACTTGAAATAGAAAATCAGCCAATTTCTGAGTGTCTAATTCTATCCATGGTATGGTGCTCCGAAGCTGCAGTGCTAAAAAAAAACAAGGAAAAGGGAAATTTTACAGACTTTATTTCACTCCTTGGTTGTGTTTCGCAAAAAATCAGCATGATATCAATCTGGCAAAATGCACCTTTACAATATATAATAGAATCGGACACAAATACAAATTATTGGATTTTGTTACACAACACGTGATATAGCACGTCCTGTATATTCGTAATTTTCTTTATATGAATCCATCTTTACAAAACGCTTCGTCGATATCAAAGGCCATGTTCCTTCCCTTAGTTCCTGTTTATCCTTCGATGGCTACAACTTACGACTGCTGCAACAATTTTCATTTTCATTAAGTATTTGAACAATTTTCGAAGTTTATGCGCAATACATTTGTTTTTATCTTTTAATTTTTTCTAAGCATTTACTGGGTGTAACCTTAGCTCAAATTACGAGTAGCATTTAGATTTATCACTAGCCATTCAAATATTTAGGTCAACGATTCATGTAATCCCCATGGCCGACAGCGGATAAGTGGCTTTCATCTTGGAAGAATCAAAACAACCTCTTGAATGCAAAGTACTTCGTTAAAAGGCCTAGAAAAGAGCCAAGCAATCGATATGATTAATGGACATACTTAGTCCTTAAGACTCTTTAAACATTGCTTTCTGCTATTGAGAATATATCATTGCGTATCATTAAATGCACGCAATTCGCCGGCAAGTCGTTGAGAGAGGGTTAAGCAAAAGGTACGTCTGATATGGTGTATTCTTTGTACAGTAATCGTAAACGAAATAACAAAACCGTATGTTTTGTTGCAGTACATATAAGGAAGCTTGGGGGCCTCAAATCAAGTAATTTCTCCGGTAGGAGAGGGCCTATCTATACATTACATTTCATGATAACCTAACCATAACTTTGGGGGCCATGCCGTTTAACCACTTACATTCATATATACATACATACATACATACATCAGAACATATACATTCTAATGATATACTACGCAGTTTAGACTTAAAAATTCATTTACCAAATGAATGCATAAGCTTTTCGGAACAACTGGAGGCGAACGGAGAGGAACCGGCAGCATATGTCATACGTTTTATATACACATAGGTGCTGGTAATAGAAACGTTCGCTTTGTTTCTTTTCGTTATCAATACATTGCGCGCGTCTATTTTAAAGTATTAAAGCTCCTTCTCGTCATATTTACAAAATACAAATATAACCTTGGCAATTGATATGCACATAGATATGTTTATAGTACATTTAGCTGTAGGGCGCTTTGTGTCTTGATGCTTGTATGCAAAGAATAATACATCACAGCATTGGCACGTTCAATAGCTTGGTTATTGATTTCTTTTCATGGAAAAGAGAAGGCTCCTCCATCATAGTCTGTAGATGAAAGGATCTATCCGCTGGCATCGCGAGGCGCACGCGTTCCCACAGCACGCACAGATCAGACAGGAAGCAGAGGCGGCCAGCGGCAGTAACAGGAACCCCATCCACACAATACCCGGGTCTTCTTTTAACACAAACACTCCTGGAATGTGGAAGAAAGATACATGCGTTTGTTAGATGCAAACACTGCCAAAATGTTAAGATAATTACGTTATTCTTGTATACATGTCTTGACGTATTCAATGTGTATACATACCCATAATTCTGTTGGACGGTTCCCCAACTTTCCAATTAAAAGGAGATAAAAGATTATCTTTTACGCCCCCATTCAACTTGCCCCCGATTGCGTTGCGACCTCTCTGCGACCTCAGTTCGGTTTGTGGTACATTTGGAATATACCATGCGATAGAAAAGAATGGCTAAAAACGACAACATACACTTAGCATAGAAATGGCTTTACCTATGAAATTGGTTGGTTGATCTGTCATCAAATCTCTCTGTCGCAACGTATTCACCGTTCTGGTGAAATGGGAATATTATCTACCATGTATATACCAAATGCAATCATTCCCATTTCCAATAGTATGGCGAGCACGCTGCGACCTGAACTTTGACAGCTCGTTGAACGATAAAAATCAATTTTTAAACCTGTGTGTGATTCGTTGTCATTTCAGTCATAAATCTTGTGTAAAAATAAAATTACGAGTTACACAAATCGCATGTAGGTCGTAGCAAGGTCCCAGAACGATTGCCGTATAGTGTAACGGAGTCTTGCAAGATTACCCATAAGCATGCATGCGCAATTGTCATGACACTTCAATGACAAATTTGAATGATGCTTGTAGACAGTTAGTCATTTATATCTCCTCTGTTACATCATTGTTTCTGAAGGTTCTGTACTTTGTAATTTGATGAAGTATGGTCTCTTGTGATAGAAAAGAGCCTACCATTGACAGTAACGGCAGTCAGTGCTATTCTCGTATGCTTGTTCTTGGAAAACGGCTTTCCCTGTAGTCCATTGCGTAGGCAACCCTCTGATGTTTTCCGACTGGCGAATCTTGGAG
This sequence comes from Branchiostoma floridae, assembly GCF_000003815.2. Lineage (NCBI taxonomy): Eukaryota > Metazoa > Chordata > Leptocardii > Amphioxiformes > Branchiostomatidae > Branchiostoma > Branchiostoma floridae. The sequence continues at coordinate 13,556,230 of NC_049980.1, read as the reverse complement.
CTATTTTTCTTACCAAGCTTTTATTTCCTTCCGGGGAAATAGTCCTGTCGTCTGTTGGAGATGACAAATTTTGCATCCCTGTGCACAGTATAAAACACACAAACACATTTATTCTAATGAATATACTATGTAAAACTGCATTACATACACAATACGAGTAGGCATTCGTGGTCTTTGATATCATGTCAATGGCTATTAGTAAATTTATCCAGATTATGAAATGACAATACACAACCGATATCTAAGCTGAAATACACAAATGCTATCATTACAGAAGAACGGATATAAGTTGACTCTAAGCTGATCAACCGGCTGTTTTTGCTCTTAATCCATCAACTTAGCAGGCAAACAAATAATAAAAAAACGTAATCTGTACAAAAGCGTCTTATTGCAAGATTTTCACTGTTGCGCTGAGCGAGCTTGCTTACTTGCTTAAGTCGAGTCCATCCGGCCTCGAGCTTAAGTTCCTTAATTCTTCTAAATCATTAACATCCATAATGACATATCAGTCATCATATCTAACGCTGAGGAACCAGTGAACGACAATTCCAGCTATCAAAGATATCCAGAATGAATGTCTCAACAGTCTACTCACCCAGAACATTGATGAGAAAAAGAGCCGTCAAACACCCTCGTAGAGTACCCTTCATGTCATATATGTGTCTCTATTGTCATTTGTAGAAGAAAGATGCGAGCGGCAAAGCTCTCCCACCGAGGATGCTCTACGTGAAATGCTTGCTAATCTCCTGTGATCACAGCATCACTCCTGTTGCTACACAAAGGGAAGGCGCTTACGGGTAACTCCTGTCATTTTTCACGGGATTTTGTAGTCATTAAATGTTCCATTTCATCGCATGTAATTACCAGCCGAGTCTGACTTAAGCTGTTTTTAGTTTTTACGATGTCCTTAAATCACGTAGGATTGTATGCAGACATTGATGTATGTTGTTTTGATATGAGAGGCACGGCACATATCCATGTAATACTATGTAAATGATCAATGGGGCACATATCCGTGCATGATAGAGAGACTTCTTTGGAGACAGTCGGAAAGTATGAAAAGAAGTATTTGAATCATGATACAATTATACAAGTAGTTTGATTAATATACGCTACATATATGAATAATAGCAGTTGTCCTACTTTTATTAAAGAATACATATCTCTCTCATCTGAAAATTACAGCTGATGTATCATGTTCTATTTTCGTGGCCGACTATTTGTTTCCGTAATAATATGAGTGATATTCTAGCTGTTGAAGCCAAAAGCTGCACAATATTACCGTAATAAAGCAGATGAAGTTGTAATGTATTCATTTTTCCATGCGTTTGATGATTCTTCTTAAAAAAATGCTTTTTTTCATACTTTCTGTGCAATACCCTGTACTCTGTCTTACACTTTAGCGTGTACCATTTCTCATCCGTATAAATTGTACTTGTAAATATATACCTGTATCTTACACGCCGTATATACATATCTACTCTTTCTATTTTATCCTAAATCCAGTTTTGTCTGGTGCAGACAATTTGACGTAACTGTGACAAATGATAGAGACTGCCGACATGTCACATCATCCCGACATGTCACAGTCTGATGTCAGCCAAGCCTTGTCAAACGGCTGACATGGTCTTCTGAGCAACATTTAGGTCACGTCTGACTCGTTCAGACGTATAATTGGAAGGATAATAGAATTTGGAACCGAGAAACGCCCCCCCCCCCATCCGTAACTTGCACTTGAATTTGACCCAGTAAAACTTGTACAAAATATTGTACAAAATTCTTAGGATAGTAGTAACAGTTTAATTGTTTTCTGGGATCAACTTGACGAAAGGATAACGTCCATACTTTTTCATACTATTCAAAGACACGAAGAACAAGTTTTTTTTCATGTTTGTCATTTAATAAAACATCACACCGTAAAGTACACGGGTTGAGGCACACGGTATATGAGCACAATGATACGAAGTGTTTGAGGTGCATCATCATCTTCTTTATTCATCTTTTTGTCTAGCCATGTTAAAAGAGGCCATTGTCTCTTGCCGTATTTTGCATGCTTGACTTTCTACCTGCTGACAGACAATATAAAAACGGGACGGAACCAAATTGCAATAGGCATTCGCAGTTTGCAAGTCACCTGAAAATTTGATTTATTTGCGCCAAATACTCTATCATAAATGAGTATGATTGTATCATAGCAAAGCTCTTTTCGAAAAATCAAAATGATTGTATTTTTTTTTTCAATTCAGTGGCAACACTGTAATTGTCAATAATTTTCTCATCTATGTGTTCATACCCAAAAGCGTAGCAAGTCAGTGTGGCAGTATGACCACAAGGCAAAACTGGCTCAAGTGTAAACAAATCAATTGGTGCAGTCCAACGAAATAAAGACTGTTCAGTCTATTCAATCACAGACTGCTGCAACCACCTACTGCACACAGCGAAGATGTGGACACTGTGAAAATCTTACTGACAAATACGCTTATGACAAAGCCATCGCCATTTTCAGTAGCATCAGCATGTACAGTTTGCTGTGTGGAATAAGTATGAAATACACAATAGCTCACACAGGTGTAGGTTTCTTACAATCGCTTTCCAGTATAGTATATCTTGAAAAATGTCAACCAATTACGCCATACATGGCCACACGCAACAATGCATTTGTATTGTATTATTCTTAATGTATTTTACATCAACATTACAGTCATTGCACACATAACAGTCAGTGTCAATTCAATTGTGCACCGCCATAGGCTAGAAAAATGACTCAAAGACGAAGCAGTTGCCGCTCCTGTCGCATGGGGTCGCTTCAGCGTGGACACATCGTCGTTCACATCGTCTGGTGCTTCCGGGCTTTGTGGTGCAACCAGCGTATCTGTGTTTCACAAATTTGATACAGACATATTACAAGTGACAAGATGATACACTAAATCAACGTAATATGAAAGTTAAGAAAATAATGGAAAGCCAACCTACCTGGCATAGCAAGTCGCGTTGTGGTGTTAGTGATCATCATCATGAGCGGGGTAGATGTAGTCGCTCTGGGTACAGAATGCTGAAATCGGCATGTCGCATGTCGGGAGGCAGGGGGAGGCAGATCGGATGTAATGGTACCTTCCTCAAGTCGAGCTGTAACAGTCCATGAGTTCCTGGCGTTTTCTGTTGCAAAATAGGAAAAAAAGAACAATGCAATTAATCCCAATACGTTAACAGGTGTTAAAATGCTCTGCCAATTATCAAATTCCAAACTCTTGTGTTTGACTACGCCATCTGTGGAACATTTTGTTGCCATAAGATGACTAGTACATAGATACAAACTAAATTCTATATAATATCGGGCAGTCGGAACGACCCCCCGGGGGCGAAATCACTAGCGATCTCGCCCCCCCCGGGCGAAATCACTAGCGATCTCGCCCTCCCCGGCTAGTGATCTCGCCCCCCTACCTCGCCCCCCTTTAGCGATTTCGCCCCCCCCCCCCAAACGGGTTTACATGACATTATAGAAGTTGATTGGTATAAATCACAAAATGCAGTTTCAGAATGATATAAGTACACGAGTTTGATACATAACTCCATTCGTAGTATCAATATTAACGTAATTACATGGTAATAAGATATTTGAACTTGTTTCAGACAAGGAGGGTTGGGTCCCTTGTATTCCCATTATTGCATATACCTGAGTCTTGACATAAGATGTATTTCATTGTATTCACCTGTCCTCAAGCAACCTATATATCTCCAATATGAAGTCTCTACCATGAAGTGACCACAAAAGAACTATGTAATGTCTTTATTAATTATGCAAATATTAGGTATTAATTAGAATAACGCACATTTTGGTATATGCACCTGGCCAAGAGATATCTTCACCTCCAACATGACTGTTTTTTTCTAGTATTTAGGAACTGATCATTACTGATGCATTTACCCGTGTTTCTTAAGACTGGTACTTTACCAGTGTTTGTGTAGCATTTAGCAACAGCTATATCAACTTGCGCGTAGATAGTGCTTATAATGAGAAACTATTATTTACGTGTGTTTTTGTTAGTGCTTTGGAAATGTTTCCAGCACAAGAAAGAACAAATGACAAATGTGACAAATTGAAAACATATAGCTGACGTATTCCGTACCATAGACGGTGTTGATTTATACGTTCGCAGTAGCACTGTTTTTATGCCACCTCAGCTGCAAAAATTGTCTTTTTCATTTCATTTCAATGTCATGTTTGCACCGAACAATATGGTATCGACTTTCGAGGTATGACATCTTACGGTACGGTAGTTAGGTTCCATGTAGGTACCAGGTAACACACCATATACGTTACTCCCCAGGTGCAGTATAGTACCAGGTAGCGCACCTGTAATATGCAGTAACCAGCTGCTTTTTTTTTGGGGGGGGGGGGGGGCGAAAACGCTAAAGGGGGGCGAGATCCCCGGGGGGGGGGGGCGAAATCCCTGTCACACCGGAATTTGCAATTCGTTTCAGTATCGCAAAACGGCGTTGCCGACTAGTCAGCTAGTGAGACCTTCTACAATCTGACAATACACACTGGCTTCTCTTCCAGCTATCTATCATTATGATGAAATTGTCAGGTCACATTTGGACAATAAACAAGAAAATGTATAATAGGCTAGGTCATCAATGAACTAACTGTTAGAATCAGAACTCTCTTTCCACTGTGTAAGGTATATGGTAGCAAGTACGCTCACCCTGTGGGAACCGGGTCATGGCAAGCTGACAGCAAACAAACCTAATAGACACTCAGGAGAGATATCGGGCTAAGCAGACTGTACATCAGTACAGCAGAACTAAGAATGCTGAGAGAGGACAGGGAAGAGTGGTGTAGGAGGACCCAGCAGGCTTTTTTTTATTGCAACATTAACACAGTACAAAACATAGTGGTGCCCCCACTCAAGCACACAGGCTTATATTAAAGACACCACTAGACAAAATAACAACACCACATAGGACAAAAAAGATGAAACGGGTACGGGAACGCCTAATTCTAAAAAGAAACGGACGGATAAACTTATATTACCAATAGTAAATGATAAGGATAGTCAAAAAGCAATTTTAAAATCGTTTTGTTTCAAATAAATTTGATTGAGTTATGGAGAGAATTTCGGAATTTATATCAGATGTCAGTAAAGCCGATCCTTTAAGTAGCAGATAAACAAAAGAACTATCAGATAACGAATTCAAATCTAACATAGGAATATTCAGGTTTTCAAGTCTGTCTAAGAGGAGTGTACGTTGTTGAACATAATTAGGACAGTGAAGCAGATAATGAGGAATGCTTTCGCATCGGCATCCGCAGCTGCAAGCAGGACTCGCAACTAAGTTACGAATGAACAGACTGTGGTTTAAGCTGCAGGTGCCGATGCGAAGACGTGTGAGTAAAGCGCAGGTGTATCTCGGTCCTGAATTAAAATATGGTACAGCAACAGGGCGAACAGATTTGACCAAATACCTTTTGAAACGAGCAGCGCTCAACAAACGAACACTACAATCAAGAGAGTTCCATAACTGAGTTGAGTGCGGTAAAAAAGGTTTTTGAAAACAAGTGGTATTACACACGGGTACTTGGAGATTGCGTTTGCTGCGAAGATTGTATGACGTTGTTGCAGAAACCTCTGGCGATAATAAATCGGTTAAATACTTCCGTGTTTGGCCATTAACAATTTTATGGAATAGAACAAGAGAATGAACATGACGTCGATCAGCAGGCTTTCGAGCAGGCATCTGATCTGATGTCCCCAACGGACGATTGAACGTCAATGCGACACCCCAAAACCTAAATAATTAGTGATTACACTTCTGTCATAAGTTGTTTCTGTTATCTGTACCCGTACAGCCGGTATTACCGGAGTAACAGCCCCTCTTTGCAATCACGGAGCGCAGCAGGAGTCTTTATTATACGCGCGCGGGCAACTGTGGCATCTTAATCCGAATAAAATGATTCAGACATACAACGTTAGATGTGATGTGCCAGACGTGTGTAAAACCGCGATTCTGTACCTCCACAGTCGTTGACCGCCATCTCTCTCAGCACTTTGGAGCAGCGCCGATGACGACGGCCCCTCCCACGGCACTCACAAGGCATGGTGGACAACCTGTCGCCACACGAACTCCGCCTGAAATAAACAACGTCGTACACATATACGTTTAGCAATATTTCGGTCAACAGCATATGACATGAAAATTTAAAACAGAAGGAAGCCTCCGGAAAAGATTTGAAGAGGTCATCTACATCAGAACCCATTGACCATACTTTAATAGACGGGTGCCGATGCCTACTGTCGGGTACATCTGACCGTTGCTAACGACAAAACTTCAGGTCACGTGACACAGATTTCAGGTAGGTTCAACTTGATAAGGGTCAGATGACTGGCTAAAAGCTTGCCGGTATAAAGGCGTGTACGAAAAGAACGAGAAAATATTTACTATAAAAATTCAATGATATACATTTAAGAGTCATTGCACGAGAAAACCAGGCAGAGGCCGGAAGATGGGGGTCGGCCAAATCGGCTCATGTATGTGTGATAGGTATGTGGAACTATGAACAGCCATATACTTAAAACCCTCCAGCTATTTTTCGTTATGGCGTTCTGGGACCCCCCTCAGGGACCCTCCAAAATCCAACAATTTATGCCTGAAAATTACTGAAATTTCGATGGCTATTCTGAAAAATTTAATTAAGGTACGAACAAAAGTTTTGCATTTCCATATAGCATGGGTTTTAAAGTGTTACAGACCAAAAGTTGAAGATGATGCATTAAAGATAAGAGGGTGTGCTAGGGGGTTACCTGAACCATTGAAAGCAGAATTTTTGTCACTGTAAATTTTAGTCATTTTTAAGGCGCAATAAAATCTATGCGCAGCGGGTCTGGTGAATGGTTTTAATGTTGATAGAGAGAGGAACATCTACTTATTCAAAAACAATCGTCGTCTAATTGGGCCATACATAACGCGAGCCGTGAGAGGGGGGTCTTTATGGGGATTTTTCGGGTTTTGGTCTTTAGTAAATCGGGTGATTATATTACTCTATGGGGGGTAAGTCATGGCGAATGTTTGCGAAGTTGTTTGTGAACTATGCATAATTGTCAAAATATCATGATTGATAGCCAATATTAATTTGGGCTCCATATGGGGGATTTGGGGATACTATAAAAGGCATTATGCTTATTATATACATGTTTACTGTTACTTTTTAATGTTATTAAACTGGTATCTGTTCCTAAATTTCTTGTTCATACCAGCTATGTTATGCATAATGAGGAGGCTCTACATGGGGGTTACCAGGACTCCACAAATGTGATACCATTTAATAGAAAGGGCACATGGATGCGGATATACTTCATGCATATTGAAAAATAACATAGAACAAGACCACAACAAAGGTCAAGATTAATGCTTTGGGGGATGGATACGTGTACATTATACTTTTTTCATCAATGCGGGTGCACTATAAGTACTGCTATAGACAAACAGCATTACATCAATGGTTTGTTAACATGCCTGACTATTCATTCACCACCATAAGGTCATGCTGATTAGGGAACTGATGCAAGTAGGCTAATAAAAAAATGGCCGAAAAAAATTGCACCCATTATGGTGAGGTGGTGTGGTCAGGAAAGCTGAACAAATGACAAACAGGGTAAGATATACCAAACAACAGATTCTTCATTTTCGTTCTATCACATCTTCTCGTTTGACCTTGGAATTGACGTTGGCATTTTTAGTAATTAGTACACATTAACGTTTGCTGATGTGTTTGCAATCTACGGCATATATTTGCTCATTATATGCAGAAATACTGAATGCAGCTATAGGACTTCCCAGACTATATGCAGAACACAGTGACTGATGATGATTTGCTCATTTTGTAGCTGCTTTGTATGAATTATAGCATGGTTTAAATCTAAATTTTTTTTTTCTGACAATGAAAAAAGCTTATAATTGATGTGCACACCACAAGCCAAAAAACAAAGTCTTTGACGAATCCTTTACAAAGAACTACATTAGATCTTAAAAATCTGATTAAACATTTAGCTGTAATTGCTAACAGACCCTGGTAGGACCTAATACTAGACATATTGCAATTGGGTACAAAATCTCTTGAAAGCACTCCATCTAAATTTAGTTCATTGACTCCATGTTAGTGGCCACAAATTCTGTGCTTTCATGCTGTCTCTGTGCTACTGAAAGGCTCAATATTGTAACCTGCTTAGCTGTAATGTTTGTAATTTGTTACTTTAATTTATTCTTTCGTAGCGTCAAAAAAGTGCTATATCACCACTTAAACAAAAGTGAACTGTCTTCTGCGTTTGAATTTGCGTCTCGACAGTTTACTTGATACTAAAATTGTTCTATATGTAAAGGGTTTGTCATATATTTCGTTTTTGGTTTGTCCTTACGGTAATGAATGAATAGCAATTGATGTACAGCACTTTGTAACCTAAACTGTGCGCTATGGTATACCGTAGTTGACATGTGGTCATCATTTAAATAGCCTTATTGAATATTGACATGAGAAAGGCAACTTTTTCCGGGCAATTCTGTATTCGTATACTCATATCAGTTCCACAAATCGGCATGACCTTATAGTGGTGAATGAATAGTCAGGCATATTAACAAACCATTGATGTAATGCTGTTTGTCTATAGCAGTACCTATAATGCACTCATATTGATGAAAAAAAGTATAATGTTCACGTATCCATCCCCAAAAGCGTTAATCTTGACCTTTGTTGTGGTCTTGTTCTATGATTCTCAATATGTATGAAGTATATCCGCCTGCATGTGCCCTTTCTATTAAATGGTATCACATTTGTGGAGTCCTGGTAACCCCCATGTAGAGCCTTCTCATTATGTACGACATAGCTGGTAGGTACAAAGTAATTTAGGAACAGATACCAGTTTAATAACATTAAAAGTAACAGTAAACATGTATAAAATCAGCAAAATTAATTTTATAGTATCCCCAAATCCCCCATATGGAGCCCAAATTGATATCGCCAATTAATCATGATATTTCTACAATTATGCATGGTTCACAAACAACTTCGCAAACATTCGCCATGACTTACCCCCCATAGAGTAATATAATCACCCGATTTACTAAAGACCAAAACCCGAAAAATCCCCATAAAGACCCCCCTCTCACGGCTCGCGTTATGTATGGCCCAATTAGACGACGATTGTTTTTGAATAAGTAGATGTTCCTCTCTCTATCAACATTAAAACCATTCACTAGACCCGCTGCGCATAGATTTTATTGCGCCTTAAAAATGACTAAAATTTACAGTGACAAAAATTCTGCTTTCAATGGTTCAGGTAACCCCCTAGCACACCCTCTTATCTTTAATGCATCATCTTCAACTTTTGGTCTGTAACACTTTAAAACCCATGCTATATGGAAATGCAAAACTTTTGTTCGTACCTTAATTAGATTTTTCAGAATAGCCATCGAAATTTCAGTAATTTTCAGGCATAAATTGTTGGATTTTGGAGGGTCCCTGAGGGGGGTCCCAGAACGCCATAACGAAAAATAGCTGGAGGGTTTTAAGTATATGGCTGTTCATAGTTCCACATACCTATCACACATAAAAAGTTTCAGTCGATTTGGCCGAACCCCATCTTCCGGCCTCTGCCTGGTATTGCCTGGTTTTCTCGTGCAATGACTCTTAAACCCGTACAGGCGACCGCCTCTACATTAAGACCTCATGGCCAATATGACCACTTTTGGTGATCGACTCCCCTTTTTCTTTGGCACAGGCGCTAAGAATCATATCTGTAGTGATATCCAATCTAATTGATTAGTGATATCCATTCTAATTGATTTGTGACAGTCAATTGGTGGCCAAACTACATGCAGTACAAAAATAGTCCATCTACTAGAAGGTTTTCAAGAACATCTAGTAGCTTAAGGGAATATTGATATAAATGCATCTAAAGCGCAAAGTCCACGAAAACAAGTCCGAAGACCATCACCATGTTGAGTGATGCGTAAATACTTCCATTAGTAGTTTGCCTAAAATCTGTTCCTGTCAATATGATCAAATCAAGAATGTAAACACTGACTTCTATAAATGGAAAACCCGACTTTCGGTAGGCCTGGTTAGGGGATTTATAATGGTTAAACACTCACCGACAGTGTTGACCATTCTTGCACTGCCGGTGAAACTCCAAACAATCGGGTACTTGAGACGATGGTCGCGCACACACGGGCAGGAGGCCATTTTTCAAAGAGACGCAGTCCTTGTCATCCCCATCACATCTGCACTCGACGAGAGGCTGACTCAGGTTTAGGGGCGCGTACTTGAAAAGGTCCCGGATGGCCCCGAGGCATGCCGGTCTGTCACATGTCCCGGTCAGGTCGTCCGGCTCGCACGTGTGGATGTAATGGGCGAGGGACGTCCTGCATTCATAGTTGGAGTTACACCGGTCAAAGGCGTCAAAGCAGCTGCTTGTGTGACCTGATAGAAATAGAAACAGATACGTGTTATTCCTGTCGCTGGCGTTTTTTTATAGCGCTATGTATATTTATGGCCGTCTTTTGAGAATAAACCATGAATTTGACTTTTGCTTCAATATCAATTAATATTATTGGTTTAGGCTTTGACGTCGGTAAGTCGAAAAGAAGTGATTATAGTTTTGAATTTAGAGTCGGATTCATTGCCATGACCTTTTGAATTTATCTATGGTCGTTGTATTGAAGAATAGTAATAAAGTCGGCCTTAAGTCACAAGAAAAGTACTCTCGGATCGGTAGCTACCTTTCTTGGCCAGACTGTCTCTTAAGAAATTTCTGGTAGACTAAGCACAGGTTGTGTGAATATATTCCTAAAACCTGCCAGTGCTCAGGACCATGCAACTCTATGGGTTAACATGCTGCATTGGTGCTTTTATTTTATAGAATAAGCTCAAATAAAATGGTGCAAGTAAAATGTGGTGGAAATTAAGAATAAGATGACTTCTTTAAGACATAGTAAACGCATATTGTTCTCAACGGAAGATTGTTGACTGATGGATAATTATGTGCATCGATGGAAAAAAACAATGGCGTGCAGAATATTTTCCCATGAATTATACCTCTCTTTGTTCTACCGCTTTCACTTGTCGGTGATTTTGTAGGCTCTGTAATATACCGAACCCAAAAGAAACACTGTTACATTAAAAATGATTGTTGTGATAGAAGTTAAGCCTAACAACCGAAATTGAACCTAGTTTTATAAAAATTAAGGCAATATTTCATCTTTTGTCCTCATGGGGTTGATTGAGTAATCAGTCTCATCCATTTCTCAGAGCAGCAATATTTTATGGAGAGTGAAATGCTGCCTAATATAAGACATGAAAGACATGTCTTTATACATGGATCGAATTCATGAAGAAAGTACGTTAGTAATGCGTGAGGTGATTTTTATGTCTTACATTTTGCAGCATATCATAAAATTAGGTGCGATAATCGTACAACGAATTTGATCGGACCCTAGTAACATCAATATGACCGATAGGCTGGTACTTACCCTTGTCCTGCAAAACCTCCCTTGGCTCCGGGGGGTAGTCAAAGACGTCCTGATCTGAAGTTGCAAATTGCAAAGATTTGAATAGCAAACAAGAAATCGAAGACCTCGTACCACCCTATATATTTTTCAGTTTTTGTGAATTCATTGTAATTCATCACTGCGAATATCTAGCTGATTCTTTGTAATGCATTCTCACACTGCATGGTGAAACAAAGAAACATACAAACAACAGAAAATACGACATCCTTATACGACTATAAACGTAAATGTTAAGTCAATATATGATATAAGATATGATACTGCAGTACATAGCATACTTGAGACCACGTATGTTATAATCCTTAATATACCAGTAAAACGTTTTTGAAGTGGCTACGCATTTGTGCACTTACGTCTGCAAGGATCTCGGCGTATTCTGGACAGGATACGCCGACATTTTCTTTCTCCCGGCATGCCCTTCGGACAGATGCAATGACCCAAGCTCGTAACGCGCAGCCTGTCACGTGACTCTCTACACCTGTTCCTTACGGCGGCGGTACACTGGTGACGCGTGGTGGGACAGGTTGCTCGGAAGTTGACGTAAACCACGTTGCAGTAGGATGAGTTCCTGCACTCGGTCTTTGCTTCGTTGCAAGTGATGGGTCTCGGTGGCAGTGTGACATGGTAATGTCTGGTGTTATCCCTGTCGTCTTCTTCCTTGCCTATGCAAGAAAGTCCTGCAGCATGAGCATATAGGATACAAGATAGAAGGCGCTTCGTTCACTTCAAGCGGAAGAAACAGCAATCACACATGGGGTTGGCGAGAATAAAACTAGCAATCAGAAATCATCTTGTACAAATGCGAAATACCTCTAGTTTTATTTTCTATTTTATTTCTATTTTCCTTGGTGTTCTCATTATTTCTAATGTTTGGAGGATTTGGTGTTTTCAATCGTCTCTCATGAGGCAAGATATATGCACGTAACTAGCAGGAAATGAGATAACATATTCCGGGATCTGACTTCCTGTCAGTGACCCTGACCTGCGTAGCATGTTAAAAGCACAAACCAGCTGATTGTTGATTTGTTTGGTATCTTCTAGTTAGATCATTTAAGATAATGCAAAATAACTTAATTTCAATTCCATAAGAACTAAAATTAAGGATATCTAAAAGGTACAAGTCCTCAACATAGCAACTTGTTTTATACTGAATGCATCCATATATATCCAATCACTATATCATATTCTTTTGTCATGGCTAACAATCGTTCGCTTAAGACAGCGATGTAGCGACTGTTGGACCGTACCAAAGCTAACAAGGCTGGACTCAGTGCTGTTTTTATTTGCTACTGCTGCACAATCCCAATTTTACGACTTTTGAAATATCATACTATAGTCGTGGGAGTATTGAAAATCTTACCCTCCTCCACTTGTGTATTACAGGGATGGTAGAACAGTCTGTGCTCTGTCTCCATACACTGTTCCAGGTGGTTTTTGTCGATGTTCTCACAGCCACACTTGTCCATGTAACGCTGTAAGGCAGTGTAAGCATCCCTGCACTGGGTAGCTTTGTCTTCAACACAGGTCGTATCTAAAAGGCATTGATGAAAAATTTAATCTATCTATTGAGACAGGAAATTGAATTCACGAGAAAAAAACAAAATGGTCGATGACAGAAGCTAAGTCTAACGATAGCCATTCAGCACCAGGGATAGCTACAAAAAGAACAAAAATACGAAGATACTTTCTAGGTATTTCTAGTTATTTTTCTATTCATCATTTTTAATTTCTAGCAGTTTTTAGGTAATGCGTTATTGCTTATCACTCTCCTAAAGTAACAAACTTGTATAAAGCAGGAAATGGAAAACAGGAAATGACATGACCTATGCTGAGAACTTTGAGGAACCAATGTACAAAAAACTCCTGCCAGCGTCCCCGACTTAGAAATCAGACAATCTACATCATTCAGACAACTATGGACACGCTATGGAAGAAACAAACAAACACACCGAAAACGCGTATCAATATTACCCTCGTATTTTCCAAATGAATATCTGATTTGAAGAAACATTATCTCTTGATTTCTACGCATATGTTGAGTTCACACGCATCCATACCTGACTGGCGGCAACTTTTGTAGTAGTAGTGCAGCACCAGTCGGCACTGCTCCATTGACTCACACTTCTCCACTGCCTTTAGACAGTTGACACCTCGTGGGCCTTCAGTCGGCGAGGCCATCGTCAGGGCCACTGCATTCAGCAGTGCTAGAACGACAGGAAAACACATGCCGAAAGTGTTTGAGGCTGTATGGGAATTTCTCATGCATATAGTGAGAGCTAACGGATGTCTCCTGCTACATCCCTAGACTCAACGAAAAAACCCATTAGGAGTATCAGCTATACACAATGACCCCCGGCAGTGAAGAACACAGACTCTTAACATGGTCAACGGTTTCTGTGCTGTCCATTTTGTCATTAGGATGAAGTGACCTGATCCCCTTCCATTATAGGAGCTTGTGTCCCAGATTTCCAGTTTACTGCCCACGTGCACACTATTCACATATCTTTTCATGTCATGATACCCGGAATTAAGGACAGGATTACCATAAGAGTAGACGCAGTCAATCCTAAAGAAACGTCTTTTTGTCAGAACGGAAATCTCATTTCCTGCGGAGATGGCTAAGGACACATTTGAAAGAAGGAAACAAGAAATTGTGAAAATATGATATGGCGTCTGGTGTTAGGCACCGCGAATGATGACGTAATTGAGCGGCTTCGTTTCTGTTTGAAATATAGATTTTGCTTGCCCTTTCCCGATAAAATGTATCTGGAATCAAAAGAAAATTGAAACAAAGTAAAGAGTTCTTGAAAGTACAATATTTCCCGAGGAGAAACAGAGGCTTGTCACAAGGTATAAAAGGACGATTCTAGCATCAAGACAAGTAACAGGGCTATGAAGATTTCAGAATAAAAATTGTTTATTTGCTTTGCATAGCCGGCAAAGTGCTTTAATAGGCGCAACACATCAGTTTGGAACAGTATGTACCAACTGCGTAAGATCCACTTACACTGGGATAGACCCCTACTCTTTTAGACATGTGCAGTGGGCTTTTTAACGTGCTGAAGGTGTGACTAGGTACCTATTTTTACCTCAGTCGAGCGAGCATAATCTGTCCCCATGGGCATAATATTGGACCTGATGTGAGTTCGAACCATGAGTCTGCCTTGTAAAATATGAATAAAATTCAATAAAAATGATTGCTCGACAATCGTAGATAGTTCAATGTTTATGGTTCTGTGACTTAAACAATATTATACAGCATATGCTACATTTAGAACTACAAAGTTATGTTGAAAATATCAGTCTGCGTATCCTATAGGGTATCCTATATGTGTCTTAAGTTAGTGGTGCTGAGCTGGTTCAGCGTTTCACTCTCTCCTTATCGTAGATACTAAAAGTCATCACAAAATTGAATAGTATTTGTCTTCTGATATTCTATGGCATGTGGTACAGCGTCCTTCAGTAGCTGGTACGTTACGGTGACGACTTTGCTCAATTTCTAGACACAGCGCGCTAGCTGGTTTTCGGTGTTGTAAATGCTGTCAGTACACATGAAAATCACAAAGAACACTCAAGTACAGGGAAGCAGAAACTAGTCATTACAAACAACATGTATTCTCTGCCTGGGTGATATTAGCGCAAACGTACCAGAAATACTGTAACAGTAGATGCCTATGTGAAAGAAGAGAACACAAAAATACAGACCCTCGCTTTTCACAACGGTGGATCACGGAAGGTTTCCAAGAATATACTCTGAACTGAATGATGGAATTATGACAGAGTTCGTCTTGTGTTAATGTCTATATCAATTTTACTTGTGTGGCAGTGTGAGAGTATCTACGCTATAAATCGATCATGATAGTATCCCGTATTTCTAAGCTCCCCAAACAACTCATACAGATGTCATTGTGTGGGTCGTAAATTGACGGTGTCATAGTGCCACTACTAATTGGACAATCAAGGTGAACGTTACAATAGAACATACAAAGAACATCATGTGCCACGTACTCACCCATTCCAAGTACTGACACCAGGACTGAATTCATCGTCACACCGGACCAAACACACCTCTTCTCGCTGAAACCATGCTGCATCCTGCGAGCCTTTGTGGCCCAGTGAGCGGCCCACGGCAGTAATTGTAATGGCTCATGCATACAAATATTTGCCTACGTAGGCAGACCAATTTCCGCACACGCGTAGGACGGCTGGGCACGTGTCCCAGGGATTTTCCTAATTCTTCTAGTGACGTTGCCGTGTTTAGAGAGGTGATATATGATCTCCGAGGAAGCTGTTGTTTTATACGACTGGTTGGTACTTTGAATCCACTACAAACAATTCGGGCATCACGTCCATTTGAAGTTAAGCCAATGAATGCAGGAATCTTAAGTGGGGACTGTTTGCCGATTGCTTTATGTTACTACATATATAACAAGTGAAATGGCGTGTTCTACCTACGTTCTTAACTTTAAAAGGCAAAAAACATAAAAATGTATTGATTCCAGGTACAAGAAACGAAATACAATTACTGGCTACATCAATGCGTATATTTCATCGCTTTCTTGTCAAGCGATAGAGGTTAGGTGTGATACGTCGATAAAAGTTAGACATCCAGGTGATAGGGTACGCCATTTGCAACCTGGCTTGATTTTGGAAATACAGTCAGACTTTCGGCGTTATTTTGACAATTGATAGAATCGACCGTTGATCTGAAAAGGCCTTGTTAGAATGGAGATAAAAAGTGAAAAAATATATTTCGTGATGGAATAACTTTTCATTGTACTTCATTTCTATTAGTGGCTGAGACCACATTGCGATGCCTGAACGACCAAAGATTTGGCAGATCACTCAACAAATTTTATAGATAAAAAGAATTCTATATTTAATATTTCTGTGCTTTATTTAGTGTATTTTTGTATTACTTGTATAACTTGCATCATATTCAGATTGTTATAAAATCAAAAGTCACTCAAATCCAATTTTCGTCGATCCTTGTACGGCCATTCAGCAATCACCGTCTGGTGGAAAGGGGGCCTTAGGGAAAGTTAAATAATTCGATTCTTCTGTTTTTGCTTTTCTTGAATTTTCTCGCTAACTGCCTCCTCGTTGACACCTTGTTCAAACAAATAGCAGATGAGACCCCTTTCGCAGTTTCCGTTTATTTTTAGTGATGATCCGGGTTTCATGTGGATATGGTTGATACAGAACTTCAGACTTATTTGCTTTCCATTAAGTACTCCAGCCGTGTTGCTTCCTTGGGAGCACGAGGCGTCGCGCGGAATAAAGAAGGTCCACAAATCCAGGCCTCGGCTATTGAAGTCCTAGGCGCCAGACTGATGAGCTTCCTGCCGACACGACGCACAAGCGCTGTTGTCGAACCGAACTGCCACTGGTGGGGAACACTAAACGCGTTGAGGGTGTTTTGTCGACTGTAAGGGTAGTCCCACAGCTTTTGGAGTCCGCAGAGGCAGTGGTTATTGAGGAAGGCAGAGCCCATTCCTCTCCTTCCACCGCCTTATACCTCCCCCACAGAAAGTACCCATTTTACATCTTGGTGAAGTGAGGAAAGCCGTTTTATGTGTCTTTTCAAAATACACAGCATCTAGAATAGCCAGGACTCGAAAAAGTCTGTGTAACGCAAACTCCGCTATCCGGAGCTGGTAGGACGGGCCTGAGAAACGCGATTAAATCAGGCTAGAATCGAAACAGTGACCTGTAGATCACCGGTGTCCACCACTCCACCTTGCCACTCGATAATTCAACGCCACTCGATCGGCCATTTGTCGAAAGACCTATAGTATACCAAAGGTTTAATATTCTTCATGTTTGTTTCAGTATACACGTGTAAGCCTGGAGGTATTGCCCTTGCAGGTGATTTTTCTCCAGTATTTCATAGTAGAAACGTGTAGAAGTTGGTATGGGCATGGTCGGTAAAATTGCGTTTGCCATTTAAGTTTGTATATGAACGGCAGAGCTTAGAAATAATTGTGTCGTGTCTTAGATAAAAGATAAGTAGATACTTAATGAGAGTATGGACACTTTCCTTAGGAAGAATTCCTATATGGAACTGCAAAGTTTTGTTGACATTATGTTTCTTGGTACGAGGATCATGATAAGAAGATGTGAAATATATTCGGGTACATTTGTTATGAAATTTAAAGAATCGTAGCAAAGAACGAATTTTTCTTTCATCATTAGCTTTGTGGGTGCCAAAGTAAATCAACTTTTCATAAAGCTATTAAGTATTTTATAGCGCCTCTGGTGGTCCAGTATAGCACTGTCGGCTTACATAAGCATCGCAGCAAGAGGATTTGGCTTGTTCGAGTTTAATGTTAAGTCTGAATATCCGCGTGTCCCGACCTGGTTGACACTAAAGATCCAATCGTCAAGCCAGGTCGGCAATTCATGTTTAGCCCGTGGAACCTGATCTGATGAACCCAACTAATAAACGTAAGAGATGTGTACGTGCCAGACTGTTATATTCACAGTTGTACGAATGGTAGTACAGCGCCGCCTACCGGGGTTAGGCTGCACTGTACTACATAATAACACCTGTTTGAGCTATTAGTATTGCAAATTCGGATCTTTCGCTTGTTTGTTGTCTTTCTTTCCTAAGACTTATATCTAGCTTTCTATCCTACCATGACCCCTCAGAGAGTAAGATCATCTTCATTTGCCTCCTCATTTACACCACGACTTCTCACAATTTGGAACAAACTTCCTGTTGAAACCAGAGGGCTGGGAGCTCGAGCTACGCGCTAGCCACAAGCCCGTCTGCTGTAACTGCCTTTAAAAGAAAACTATCTTTATTGATGCAAAATCGATTCCGACAAAACTTCAGCCCAGAGCAGGCTTGTATGTGGTCTTTAGCATGCGGTTGCGCCACTTTCCTTGCTACAAGGACACGCTAATTTGTCCTATATCATGACTATATTTATTTCATAGATTTGGACTTAATAATGATTTGAGCTTTACGTTGATTATGGTATTTGTTCTTGTATTTATGTGTATTATCATTTGATGTATCATTGTTATGATTTTGGTATTGCGGCTTTGAAAAGGTGTCCTTTGACACCTGTTCCGCCATACCCTCCATTGTCATTGTATGTGGAGAATCCAAATAAATAAATAAATGACCAGTTATTTTTACTGTGTGAGATTTAAATTTCAATAAAAGGCTTGGGATATCAAATCCCGAGCACTAATCCACACAAAGAAAATATGAATATACGTCCAACATAACAAAAAGAAAATATAATAGAACTACCTTTCCCTCATACAGAATGTAGCAACCTGTAGTACGCTGAGCTCAGGAGCCCTTTGCCTCATCGCTCGTGAATAGAAATTAATCGAACGGGGCTGCACACGGGGGCCATTTACAGACAAATACCATTAATGATTCATGGCAGCAACGAGGAGCACGCTTTGTGCGCTTATTGTCCCGATGTCCCCGCTTCTGTAGGAGCCATTGAACCGTATATGCTGATAAATGTACAACATGAATAGGACTGACAACAACACGTCCCTAACAGGACAGCAGCGAACATTCTACAACACCCTGGCTCATTTTTACGACACACTTGATGAGTTGGAAACGTCAACATTCGGTATGACGGCAAAACCGAAAGGAGAACTGAAGAGCCTCGCACCGAGGGACAATTTCGATTATTACGATGCATCTCACGCAGGTGTGACTCTCGGGAGCCTGAACGACCAGCGCCGGGACGGCACGTGTACCGACACGGTGGTGGTGACGGGACTGGTTGAGCATCATTGCCATCGGAGCGTTCTGGTGGCCAACAGCAATTATTTTAAAGGTAAATTTATGATCTCTTTTTTTAATCTCTTTACACATGTGATCTGATACATTTAGAAAAGTCTGACTTTTAATAGTAAGACAAGGTAATATATGTGGTAGTTTATCAAAATGGGTACACACAAGAAGAAGGAAATGGGCAAAATTACAACATAAGTGTCACAGACCATATAAAAGTGAGTGAAACTGGCTCCCATGAATATTGAAAACACGCCCTGATATCTCGTTATCATCATGTCATATCGGATGTTTCTTGTACTCTATCATATCAATTTCTGAGCGCAATGACAAAATCAGAAGCGTCATAGACTTGGTAAAGTAAGTTGTACCCCTGAGAGCAAGATCGTTAAACAAATTTCATAGATAAAGAACGGATTCTATTTTGTTTTTGTTTCTTTAGTTAGCTTTCAAATATATTTTGACATTATGCGTTATATTCCAATTGCGATGTATTCGAAAGGAACACACATCGCCGCCGTATGGTTGCTCAATGATCGCTATCTACCGGAAAGGTGTTTTTAGTTTGCATCCTGCCGGCTTTTCTTGAATATTTGATGGCGATACTATCAAACCTACCACAGGTACTAATATTCTTCATGTCCTACATGCATAATTTATACTCTTACTCCCTCAAGGACGTATTTTTAGGTCGACGATTTGAAACCGGTTAGAATATTTTGATGTTTGACTTTTAGTGTCATATCAAGTTAAAGCAAATACCGTACAAAAAGCACGAATTATGATTTTAGTGCTTTCCCAACCCCACAGTTCCCTGCTGAGGTAATAGCAATTCCGCGCCACGTTTCGCATCAGGCATATTAACCGTCACCTCAAAAGCTTGTACTTTTTGATCATCTGGCACATTGATTCTGACCTAGGTAACTTGTATCACTCTGCCAGACACACTCCATTAGGCAAGCGAAATAAATTTTGGAGTCAGCCTTTTACAGAGATATATTTTCTTTTTCGTCAAGTGGATATAAACGAGCATCAAGACATGAAGAGAACATCATTGCCTTTTATACGTTTCAGCCATGTTTACAAGCTGTATGAGAGAGGAACATGAAGGAAGGGTTGAGATAAAGGAAGTGGAAAGTGACATAGTGTCCGCACTGCTAGACTTCAGCTACACGGGGAGGCTCCACATCACAAAGGGCAACGCGCAGTCACTCCTGGAAGCTGCGTCCTTGCTCCAGTTCGATAAGGTATACATCGTCTTAAGGGCATTACATAAAATAGCATTTCAAAACCTGGCAAGCTGGCATTTTGGCCAATGTGTGTTGTGGAAAATTTGATTCGTAAGCCTTTTGTTATGTAAAGTCATGAAGGTGAAGATTTAATAATGCCATTTAAGGAGGCAGAGGCTACTGTCAAAAGTTCCAATCAAAAAGATTTTCTTAGTGGCAGAAACAAATTTGTTTGGGACCAATCAGAGCATATATTTGGCCCATGATAATCATGTTACCCTAGCCCCGAGGAAGTTCCTGACAGATTGTGCGAAAATGATACTTATACATCCCCCAGACAATTACAAACTTAAGATATATCAAATGGATGTTTAAAATGCTCTGGTCAATATGATTAAGGTGACCTAGTCATCATTGATTAGGTAATATCTCCATCTTCTTAAGCATTTATATCTTCCATTCCCAATCACATTTATATAACGATTTTTGTATTCTGTGTTTGTGAAGGTGCTACAGCCATGTTACACCTTCATGGAGAGGAACATGGACTCGTACAACTGTCTTGGTATGAACAATGTCGCCGAGTCTATCGGGTGCCAACACCTACAGGAAACGTGAGGGTCACATATACGAGGGGCGGTCAATAAGTAATAACTCTGACTAATTTCCCATAGCAGGAAATTAATGAAACTTGGCACAGTTATTAGTCTTTCTCTTCATAGGAACCACCCAGAGTTATGCATTTCTCCCATCGTTTGATGCAGCTCTGGACACCGTTTTTGTAGGACACCCCAGGTTGGTCTTCCAACAGATGCCTCATCAATGGCAAAAGAGGAACGACCAGGTCTGGGAGCTGTTTCCACAGACTTCCGACCATGTTTGAATTCAGGATGCCAGCGTTTTACAAGGTCATATGATGGGGCATCATCACCATAAGTTTCTTTCATTTCATCAAAAGTCTCCTTTGGTGTGCGTCCTTTCAAATACAAAAACCGGATCACTGCGCGACACTCAACTGGCTCCATTTCACACCTGGTCCATTTCACACCTAACTCAGTTCAAACACCAGTAAATCAGAAACCACAATTAGTTCAGAGCTTTTTTTGCAACATAAACTATAGAGATATGAATCATTACACATGCAGAATTTCATTCAGATCAAACAACTTGGAAGAGGGTCAGAGTTATTACTTATTGAAAGCCCCTCGTATCCATCGTGTGTAGTATCTGTTACATACATGTACAGGCTAAAGCTCTTCAAAATAGATGGACTAAAAGTGGAAAACACTTTTACGAACAGAACGTTTCCATAGCGGAGCATTCCACCACATGCGTTGCAAACTCAATTGTGGAACTACTGAAATACGTGTGAGATTCTAAAAATTGAAATACACATACGCACTGAACACAAGATACGTTATTAGTTTTTTTGATTATGGTATGTTGATTGTCATTCTATGTTATCTTTGATATGATTGTAATTTTATGTTATCTATATGTTGTATGCATTGTCCTCTCCTGAAAGATTTGTGTAGCTGTCAAAAACAAATAATATGGTAATGAACAAGGTGTCTGTGACAATAGGTTGAACGTTGCTCACACTCACTAGGGGGGCAGGAAAACTATTAACTGTAGTGGTAGTGGTTTTTCGAACTTCATTGGTATACATCAGTCATTTAGAATGTGCTTGAAACAACTTTGTATCGACACTATGTTCACCCACAGATCCAAAACGTTTTCATTGGAGAACTTTGCCGACGTAGCTAAGGGCGAGGAGATCGTCCTACTAGAGAAGGATGATCTTGTGCGTTACCTGTCTAGCGACAACCTGAACGCACGGCGGGAGGAGCTGGTGTTTCTGGCCGGCATGAGGTGGCTTAAACACGACCTGGACAACAGGAGGCAATATTGTCACGAGGTTAGTGGCACATCCGGGTCCCTGACAGGAAGTTAGGTCAAAGGTCCCAAATACCTACATAGGGTTATTTCAGTTGCAGTCTTGCGAGCAAATAAAAATCATCCATCAGACAGAACCAGCAAGAAATCCACCATAATGAATATGAATATGATAAGCGAGTCAAAGGAGATCTTAGATTTCTTGCTGTGATGAAACTGATATAAATATATGTTTGTCAGCCATTTTGTAATTTATACTAACTAAAGATGTATCCCTACTCTATGCAAACTTTGCAGGTCCTCTCTACCGTGCGTTTCCGGTTCATCCGACCTAATTTCCTGTTGGATAACGTGGACACTGAGGACCTGGTCCAAAATTCCTCCAAGTGCGAGAGCATGATAGAGGAGTTCAAACGGTACCACATGCTGCATTTAGACTGGCACGACTTCGCACCTAACCCACAGTACAAACCCAGGAGGTGTCTGGCGTCAGAGGTGATCGTCATGGTTGGAGGGGGTACGGTACATATTACAAGTTCTCTCAATGTCTCCATGTAGTCTTTGTTACAACTTTTTTTTGTATGCATGTACCTAGCCCATAGTTATTATTATTTGTTTCCAGTAACTCTAAAGTTACATTTTTGCTACATCTCTGGGGTCTTTGCTTGCGGGGTTTCTGTATGTTTGGGTGTCCATAGCTCAGTTCTTTAGTACAGGAAGTCAGTTCGTGCATGGGAAGAAGATTACAAAGGTCAGACTTTACAAAAGGCAGGAAGTAGAGGTCAGAAGTGGTAGAACTAGTCGATAATCAAACACGACAATACTAGTTTTAAGTCTGAATATACTGAGTTTTTTATAATGATAGATTGCGTATATTCCAGGTGAGAGAGGTGGAAAGCAAATGTGGAGGAATAGTGACCGTGTGACAGCCTACAGCCCGCTCACGAAAAAGTCCGTGAAACTGCTGAGCCTGCCATCTCGTCCGGTCATGCCCTCTGTTGTCGCCCTGCGGAACGACATCTACGTCACAGGAGGAAAACTTGATGACGTCGTCAGTAATGAAGTGTGGAAGTTCGAGTCAAAGGTCAACCTGTGGATGAAAATGGCGCCCATGAAACACGGGAGGTATACATGTCATGTGATTATCAAGATTTGGAAGTTAATTATTTGTTTGTTAAGCATTAAGAAAGTTCACAGTTAAAACTAAGCTTGCTCGAGGTCAAAGGTAATAGCCCCTACTTTTTAAACAAAGTTTTGTCTCGACTTGATATTCTATATGTTTTGTTTATTCTGTTATTACCCAACATGCACAATTTTATCAAACCGTAAACCATTTGTGTCGGCAGGACAGCATTTTGTTGGAAGTACATGACAGTTCTCACGATGAAGAAACGCAAGATCTTAAACTTCATACTTGTGTTTGCTTAATAGGAACTAAGCATATGTATTAATATAGATATTAACTTGATATTAGCTAATAAAACATTGTAATTATCATTGACTACAGTATTGGGAACCGATTTTTAGAGCTACACGTGGCAAAGTAAGACGCTTAGAATACTGAGTTTGAGTTGCTTTTGAGTTTATAGGGATATCCTTAAGTTAATCTTCCAGGGCTCATTCAATTAAAAACATACAGTATGTACAAATACAAAAGATCAATGATTGCAGATACGCACATGGCTCTGGGATTTTGGATGCCACGATTTATGTTGTTGGAAGTAAAGAAGACGAATCGAAGAACACCCAAACAGAAGGAAGCGGAGAGTCGGCGGTACTACGGACGGTGGAGAAATACGATGCCTATATCAATCGTTGGGAGGATTCAGCGCCCCTAGCGAAACCTGCTAGCTCTGCAGCTGTGATAGGGTACAAGGTCTGTCGTTGCACTTCACTCAGAGCTCATTACCTTTGCCAGAATGGCTAAGGTTATGTTTTGGGCTTGTGAGTCTGTCTGTCTGTCTGTCTGTGTGTGTGTTAACAGCATAACTCAAGAAGCCTTGGATGTATCCCGATAATATTTGGTAGGTGGGTAGAGGTCAGGAAAACGAAGGTCAAGTTCGACAATGGGCTTCCTAGCGGCTTGCTAAGGTACTGCAGCAGAACCTCAATTTTTGATATCTCGTGTTCTGGACATGCTGTGGTTATGATTTTTGAGTGGTAGATAGCCCTTGGGGCAGAGAGTAAGTGCTGTAAGTTTGGACTCCCTAGCGGCTTGTTTGGAACTGCAGTCACCGATTTCCTTTCAAACTTTGGACGAGAATAACTAGAGAACGTGTTGATGGATCGTCATGATTTTTGGAATGTAGATAGCCCAAGTAACAATGTACATAATGGAATACTAATTATGCAAATTAGCAACTAATTTGCATAATTAATGAGGAAAGTTTATAAATCCACTGCATTTCACGATAGGACTTTCAAACTTGTCACATATATAGATGAGAAAGAGAGAAATATCAATGCATATTGATTATACAAATGACGGCCTCATTTGCATAATTAATGAGAAAATATAAACGTGTTGACTGATCGTCATGATTTTTGGTATGTAGATTGCCAAAGGGAAGACTTACATGATGGAATTCTAATTATGCAAATCGATAGCTAATTTGCATAATTAATGAGGAAAGTTTGTAAATCCACTGCATTCCTTTATAGGACTTTCAAACTTGTCACATTTGTAGCTGAGAAAGAAACAAATATCAATACATTATTAATTATGCAGATGATGATCTCATTTGCATAATTAATGGGAAAATATGAACGTGTTGACGGATCGTCATGATTTTTGGTATAGATTGCCTAAGTAAAAACTTACATAATGAGATACTAGATATGCAAATTAACAGCTTATTTGCATAATTAATGAGGGAAGTTGATAAATCCACTGCATTCAGTGATAGGACTTTCAAACTTGTCACATATGTAACTGAGAAAGAGGGCAGAGAGTAAGAGGTGTATGTTTGGGTCCGCTAACGTCTTTCCTTGAACTGCAGGAGCCGATTTAGTTTCCTACTTTGAAAGAGAATAAGTCAAGAAGGATGAAAGGATCATCATGATTTTTGGTATGCTGATAAGTTAAGTGATGCTTGATACAATTTGATATTATTATGTAAATAGGGATCTAATTTGTACAAGCAATGGCAAAATGTTATTAAGCAATGGCAAAATGTTATGAACCAACTCCAGGCATATAAAATAAAATGTAATGAGTAACAAATTTATGTCTACAGACATCATTCTACATAACAAACCTGGTTTATTTGGCAAAGGTATGTTTTTCGTGTATGTATCTGTGTGTGTGTGTATAGGCGCGGGTGTGTGCGTATGTGATGTACAATGTACATGCACGGAGCGATGTACAATGTGCATCATGCAAATTATGACTTGATTTTCATAATTCATGTGGAATATGTAGTGTTTTACACATTAGGACAATAATCCATGGCAGGTGTCACATCGGTGGATGGTCACTTTTTACAAATAAGAGTCTAATTTATAAATCAATGAGGATGTGCCATAACTACTAATGGTAAATTATGGGAAAGACACACGTTTGACATGTGTAGGTGCACACCACTATGCAGAGATTATGTAAATATTGAAGTCATTTGCATAAATCATGATGAAACGTAAACATGGAATTCCAACAAGCGAAATTACTTTTACACGTACGATATTTGTAAATTTGGTTGAGAGGACCATTGTAAGCAAAATAGCTTATGCTGATAACTACCTTATTTCTAAATCAAATGCTACAGGATGAAACAATAAATCTAAAAAAAGGCTCTAAATATTACTGGTATAAGGTTTTTCTAACTCTTGTTTCTCTAGTTTTTTTTTATCGTCGTTTTGTGTTAACAGAGGAGACTGTACGTTATCGGAGGCAACAGTTCCTGTAAGATGATCCAGAGGTTTACTCCCCGGAGTAGTCAATGGGACATCATGGAGTCATCCCTGGTCATCAACCGGTGCGCGCCCGCTGTCGTGCTGGGCGGACTCATCTATGTGCTCGGGGGCGGTTCCCGGAGGGTGGTAGTGTACGATCCGGAAACAGAAAAGGTCGGTGCAGGATTGATTTGTTACCTACAGGTTTGTTACCTCTGTTAGACGGAGGTACTTGTAGTCGCTTGGTGCTGTCCAGTTCTTGTCGGTCGTAAGTTTGGCTATTGGCGTTTCATCGTACTAACAGTAAAAGTGTCAGTCAACATGGAAATCATACAACAGTTCTAGGATATTTGCCGAACCATCATCATCAAGCCTTAGATAAATTGAACAAAGCAGCATGTAGAAACAAAATTAGTGTCTTGTTTTGGAATATGGATATTTTACAACAAAATTCAAAAAGTTGTGTAAAGTTTGGTTCTTAGATTTTTGTCACTTCGTCAAGTTGAAAGAGTCGCCCTAGCAGAAACAGTAATCTTAAAATCCTCTGTAAGAATCTCTATAACCTCTATGATAATCTTTCAATCCTCTAAAAATGTCTGCAGGTAAGCCGTGTGTGTGACATGACGTTCCGACGTGGTTTCCACGGTGCGGCCGTTGTGGAGGGGAAGATTTACGTCACAGGGGGCGTGGCTACAGGCGACACCGCTGCGCATGACACCATCGAGTGTTACGATCCCAAAACTGACACTTGGTCCATCTCTGGGAAGATGACGGGACCGTTATCAATGCATGGCTGTGTGTCTATCTGCCGTTAGTTACCCCATACTGTTTCCTATTACATCATCCCGCGAATTATTTACGTATATATTAAATACCTTGTTACATATATATCGATATCTATTCATTTCCAAAATACATCCTCCTTGTAAGCTTTAATAACTATATAAGTATTAAGTGATTTAATTCAATGTATATGAAAAATATTTGGTTTTAAGGTGCATAATGCGAATGACCAGTGGTATTTTAATATCAGAGCACAAACAATCTGTTTCTCCTTCTTTGTTACTATATAATGTTAATGTGCACAATTCAGTAGATCGTAATGAAAATTCCAAACTTCAGTTCATAGGAGCTCATAGGAGCTTGACTTTTTCTCTTTTCATCCACAGTCTTGGGGGCAAAATCCCGCAAAATCGCCACTTAAGTCAAAATGCCAACATTAAATATATGTAATGTCGCTAGTTTCCTTTTATTTGAAAGAGATTCTTGTAGCGACCATACTATTTTGTTATTTTCCAATGTGGCTAGAAAAAAATCGGCCTCCTGTAACCCGATACTTTGCCCAAACGCCCCTAGCAATGGGAAAGAGTACTGTAACCCTATATCTAGCAACCGACCGTCATGATAATTAAATGACAATAAAACCCACGAAAGGCTAAAATACTTAGGCTTAAAGGTGGTATCTAACTGCGCGGCACTGCGGGGTTCGATAGATACTCAACGAATTTCAGAGATAAAGAACGAATTTTCTTACGTTTTGGGTTGTCTTCTAAGTCATACTTTTACGTATTACGAACATCTAAATTATAATAAAACATGGCAAAAACACAACAGTGCCGCAGTGAACGAACCCGCAGTGCCGCACCGGTGCCCCAAGTGCAGTCAGATACCACCTTTATCCTTGTGCTGAGTATTTATGAACATATGCTTATGTTTCCAAATACTACAACGTGTGCCATTGCTACTTTATTTGCGATATTGTGTTCAATCTATATGATAAATTGTCAAAATAAAAGGAAGAATCGGAATTAAATATCTTTTGACATCGTTTGAAAGGAATACGGTTTTCTTCAATTGAGAAAAGATTATTTCGTTACGTAAAAAGTATTCTGAAATGTTCGAACATTTGTGTCGGCCTATTGCGTAAAGCAATGGACTATTAGTTTTTCCCAGGGTGGGCACCTGTTGACCATTAATCCAGACTTGATGGACAGGAAATATCACAGTTCGCCTCCGCAAATGACTCGATAAAGGTCGTACACATTACGTGCAACATTGAGTGACAGAGAGATCTTCTTAAGCGATCCCAATTTCTCCCTTCTCTGGAAAAAGAAATCTCCAGCGTTCGTCCTTTTCGTCTACGGTTGACAAACACATTACCATTCCTATTTTGATGGATATAAATAGAAACATCAAGAGATGAAAAAGATTGCAATCTAGATTTATTCTTTTATCCATTGACTCAACTTGGAGTATTCTATCTAATAATTAATAATAGAGCTGTTTCAGACTATGATATTTTATCTTCTTTGTCTTTATTACATCAGAAGAGTGTTGGCAGTGTCGTCTATACTTGCCATGGATACCTTTAACGGTGTCTATGCCTATAAGGTGTTCTTTCAACGTAGATAGATAATCATTTTATTACTAATACACAATACAGATACCATTTATCAATTTTATATTCATGTCACATGTAGCACAATATACCATGTTTATGGAACCACATAGTGCAATAACTAGTTTGTATGTAACACTATGCTAACAGAGAAGAACGGGTCCAGTAGATTTAACAAGCCACAAGCAACAATGATAACTCAGTTTCTAACGACTTTAAATAAGCTTCCAAAAGCAATTCAACAAAGCTTCGTGCCAATAGGTGCTTTCCTCGCTTCCTGCCCTAAAGATGAAGGACAATGTTTTTTGAGACGAGTAGGCGGGTGATAAGATAAATGACACATTTGACGGACAGTTAAACTATGCTAAGTCGAGTTCTGCGCGTTACATGGGGCTCTCTACCTCCGTACCATTTAATCTTACCCTTCTTATGGGCCCACACCACGTTTGGAAACACGTAAGTGCTGGCATTATCAATTTACAAGGTCACTTGGTCATCACACGTTACACACCCTTTTCACAAGATGCTGCGATTAATCAACTACCAAAGATTTGAAAGATTGCTCAAGGAATTCCATAGATAAAGATCGACTGTCTTCTTTATCTTTTAAATCTTACTTTTACAGCATATAGGAATTTCCACAATGCAATTTAAGGGGCCCAGCCATCTGCTGGAAAGGGGACCTTAATAGACAATGGGAATCAATAGGACTTGAATATCTAAATGCTGAATTGGAAGCAAAAAAACAAACAAACAAGGATCCACCTTGGCCTGGTGATTAAATACTCAGCAATGTGAGTGTTCATAAAAAAAGGAAACCTCGCAGTTACAAGTGCCCTAATTTTTGAATAAGCAAGCTGTTGTATATGTTGTGTAACGTGCAGCTCTATTTATCACCTAAACTACTGAGTAATTGTCCATACTTCCAAAACTAAGTTTACTAGAGTCCGATTCCAAGCTATGTGGCGTAACAAGCGGTCTTTCCACAAAAAAACATGTGGTTGCCTGTCGTCGTGTAATCATCGCAGGTTCTTACGTACCACGGCAGACTCCAACTTGACTGTCTGAGCTGGACCGTGTACAGCGTAAGCCGGTTCGGCAGGGACATCGCCAGAACCGCCGCCTGTTCTCGGTCGGGAACGGTGTCCGGTTCGACGCCAGATGGCACGGCTCTCCCGCCGCACCCAGAGGCTTGCAGACCGTCATGGCAGATCCCTGGTTCCACAAAGCACAGCAGTAGTTTTGCCCCCACTCACCTCGGCAAATCGAGTCTCCAGTACAAACCTGATCAAGATAGACACAATTGAGGTTTTGTTATTGACAATACAGGTGGATATGTTTGCCTTATGGCGTAATACTGTCGGACACCAGTTGTGTACATTAATCAAAAGTTGTGGAAGACAGGGGTCTCACTAGATACCGAAAACAACCGAAAACAACCGAAAACAACTTTCACTAAATACCGAAAACAACCGAAAACAACTTTCACTAATTACCGAAAACAACCGAAAACAACTTTCACTAAATACCGAAAACAACTCGACATAACCATAAAAAACAGACAATAATTTCAATGGGCTATTATTTAATAATTTTGACTTTATTTTGGACAGGAGTTAGGCTACGATGGATTTATTTGTTTGACGACCCCTGTTATTAATACAATGTTAGTAATAATAAAGTCAACGATCTCATTTGCCTGTTCGAATATAGTAATGTTCGCATTCAGATTCACGGACCCTGTACGTTATAAACGGGGACTGCTTGGTCAACTCGCAAACTCATCAATGGATATCTATATTACTTGGCATCTATTGTGTAACTCCAAGCAGAGGTAACAGTAGGGGAGGGGTTGTAGTATTGGCCACAACAAGAAATAGCAGTCACTGCTATCCCCCGACGAAATCTCTGCTTGGAAAATAGGTTTGCTTATTAATTACTGCTGGGAAATTCTGCTGCCTATTTAGCTAATGTGTACTACCTTTTTTTTCTAGCAACCAAAACAATCTAGTATATTT
The DNA here is from genome assembly GCF_000003815.2 of Branchiostoma floridae. Lineage (NCBI taxonomy): Eukaryota > Metazoa > Chordata > Leptocardii > Amphioxiformes > Branchiostomatidae > Branchiostoma > Branchiostoma floridae. The sequence continues at coordinate 13,525,465 of NC_049980.1, read as the reverse complement.
CTTGCTCAATTATAACGCATTTCCGCTGCCATAACAAATCGATTTAAACAGAAAAACCGCAAACGTGTATTACCACAGAGGCCCCAAATTAAACAATTAAGTGATCAAAATATGGATTTTGCTTTACACCATAAAACAGCGTGTGATCGATGCAAATGTGTTTTCACCGGCTACATCCCCTTTGCTGAAAGAATCCTTCCTTCAGAATCACTCCATTCTCTCCCTCGGCCGTGGAGAAAATAATTCAAGGGAGAGTAACCAGTAGATGAAGATAAAATAGACATTGTTGTTGTTTACGAGTTGTTTTCCGGCTTTTTTCGGGTTCTGATAGGTTGTTCATGATTGGTTTGACATTTTTTAGGTGGCTTCGAGTTGTTTTCGGTATTTACCGAGTTGTTTTCGGTTGCTTTCGGTATATTTCAAGTTGTTTTGGGTTGTTTTGGGTTGTTTTGGGTTGTTTTGGGTTGTTTTGGGTTGTTTTGGGTTGTTTTCGGTATTTAGTGAGACCGGAAGACAGGACTGTAAGATTTGATCCACTCACACAGTAGGGGGCCCCTACTCTTTTTAGTATATCTGGCGGGTGCTCAACGTATGGCCCATCCAAGGGAGCCTCCCTAACCGAAGCTAAGCACTCATTTTACCTGAGTGTACTGTGGAAATATGATGGCCTGCTACGAGTACTTAATCAAATCCAAAACATTTAGATTATATAGTCATTAACCCTAACCACAAGACCAACCGCAATGCTACCTTTTTAAACATATGGTTACAAACAGATGTACATCTATAGACAAACTATGAGTTGTTTGAAAGGGTACCGTCCTCTATACTCCTTAAGAATACACCGAGTCATGAAATACAACTAAGTTGTATTTCAATACAGCTAGGTGGAGTCTTTTGTCTTAAGTCATAGTACACCAGTTTTATACATTATTCACAAGTTGTGCAAGACACTGAGGACAGTAAGATTCGATCCACTCACACAGTAAAGGACTCCTACTCTTCTTAGTAAATCTGGCGGGTGCTCGACGTCTGGCCAATCCAAGATAGCCTCCCTAATCGAAGCTAAGCACTCATTTTACCTGAGTCTACTGTGGAAACATGCCCTTTCCATGGGTGCAATATTATGGCCTGCTACTTATTCAAATCCAGAACATTTAGATTATATAGTCAAAAACCCTAACCGCAAGACCAACCACAGAGCTACCTTCGTAAAACATATGGTAACAAACATTAGTACATTCTATAGACAAACGATAAACTGTCTGAAAAAGTACTGCCCTCTACGCTTCTAAGAATGAACAGACATGTAATACAAGTAAGGTGATGATTAAAAGGTGCTTTCAAATATGTCACACAAAGTATTTAGTCTAAAAGTAAGTGCACCGTAGAAACCATTATTTTACAAGTTGCTAGAAGGTACAAAATTGAGGATAGCTTACCCCAGTCAGCACCAGCCCAGAAGTACAACTCTGCGCTATAGTGATGATGACTAATGCGGAAAGAATCGCCTTTTTCAGAGACATTTCACTGCATAAATACGTGGTACTTCGTTAAGTGTGGTCTGTGCGTCTTGTGGACGAATAAGAGAAGTAACCGGTTCCGAGCTTGGTATATGTGACATGGGCCGGTACTGGTCTGCGTAAGGACCACGTCAAACTACGTGTGCATAATCTAGGAAATAGCCATTAAAATGTCAGATTGCCACGCACGACCACGCGTGCTAGTGCTGGGCCTGGCTGTCGCTTCCGGCGATGTTAGTATGACAACAGCAAACATTGGATCGAATTAAGCAACATGTACTTCTCGGAAAAGCAATAAAAATGTCAGATTGCCACTCTATAGTAACTTGGGTGTCTAAGTATTTATACAAAATTAACGGAATTCGTTCGATCCACTACCCGCCAAAACATACGAACTGTGCGGAATCCATACGAGTTGCTGGACGGAATGCATTTTATCCTTATCGTCCAAAAAAATTTAAATCAAATTGTAACTTTTGATACTAGTGTAAAGAATGTGCAAAGAACTGTCAAAGGAACACCAAAATACAATCGTTTTCATATAAGTTTGCCTATACAAACGTGGGATGGGTGAGCGACATATTTGCTCATGTACTACACTAACTGTTTAAATCTCCAATATATAGTAATGATAGTTAGCATATGACATAAAATGTCTCAGCTCGCGATTAGTAAGGTGCAATCTCACCGCTCAAGCTTGCGTCACTGCGGGGTTCGTACACTGCGTCATAATTGTTTTGTTATTTTCTCCGATTTTTTTAGAATTTAGATATTGCGTAATTCGTAAAAACAATGACTTAGAAGACGACAAAATACACAAAATGTAAGAAAATTCGTCCTTTATCTCTGAAATTCGTTGAGTATCTTTCGAACCCTCAAGCGTGACGCAAGTGTGGTGAGAGCGCAAGTGTACCAGCGAATTCGAAAGTCCGGGGAGTAAAAGAGGAAATCCCCGGATGTAAAAGATGAAGTCCCGGGGTAGGGGCTACCTTTAAAAGGGATTGGGGTTTTGTAATTCTGGACTGTTCCATTGACTGAGTCTAAAGGGTCACCAAAGCCCCAATCACAGCTAGCAGAACATGACCATGGTTGGGAGCAAGGATGACTGTGGCCAGCTCGGCTGCGTCTCCACAATATTTCGAACATTTGCAAACATTCAACTGTGCATTGGAGGTCTTGGATGAATTACCTGATGGTTTGATGGTGTGAGCACGTAATGTAATGTTTTATTAGCAGTCAAGTTTGACTCCCAGCTACGCTAAAACCACCGCCGACTTACTCACAACTAATTCCCAACCCTTAAATGACTCACCCTAGCTCCTTAGACAAATCTTTGCTGACTCATTCTCATTAACTACCAGAACGTGTGTCTACCACCTTCACCCAGCCGACAATCAACCAAAAACACAAAAGAACTCTAAAAAACACAACATGAAGCCAACTTTGATCCTGATTTGGTTTCTTTATGATCAACACAGAAGAATTGATCATTCTTTATTGAAAAGGAAAATTACATATCTTTAACAAAAATGCTGATTGTGCCCGCTCCAATTCGTGCTGATCAATTTGCATATGCAGCATTCCAATTCATCAACCTCTTATTGGGTGATGCTCTCTCAGCTTACAAACGCTGGCTGCAATTCCGACAAAGGAGCCTAGGGGGCACAACTACTCCGTCTCAAGCCGAACAACAATTTTTCAGCAAAATATCATAAACATAGAGTTTACAGAACATGAAGAATCAGAAGTTCTGCTCTATTGCCACAGAAAGCCAAGTGTGTCCTTCATTTCTTGACTCATACCCCCATAGAAAATATATTAGATAAACATCCATCCAGAACTTCTGGATTAACGCATGCATTAATTTAACCTGGTATCCAGCCGAATACAGCTCCCGAATCTCTTCTGTCCTCTCTGCACATAAGAGACTCCGTAAGTATAATACGGCAGAAGACCGTACAAACTCCCCTCTTTATCAGGCTCAACATGAATGTGCTTGGCGTAAATAACGTTTTTTGTCTTGTCTATCAGTTTTTGTTGTATCCGTTTTTCCTGGTTTCAAAACACCGCGACTGCTTTTCAATAAAGATGTATCATTCATCTAAGCCCCTCCCCCCCCCCCTGACCCCTAATCTTGACTCGTAGAGCTTGCTTAGGTCTGTGGGTGCTATTTTGGAAAGGTCGTAGCTGATATATTTTGTGGGCACCAATTTAACAATGCACCATTTACGACCAGGCATGCAGCTGTAAAGGTTCTCTCACCGCACTTCCATCAAGCTTGCGCCACTGCGGGGTTCGTTCACTGCATCACTGTTTTTTTCTGATTTTTTTATGAATCAGATATTGCAAAATACGTAACGTATGACTTAGAAGACGACAAAATACACAAAAAGCACGAAAATTCGTTCTTCATCTCTAAGTATATTTCGAATTTACCGCGCAGTGACGCAAGCTAGACTCAGGTGCAGTGAAAGTGCACCTTTTAAGGTTTTGTGTCACTCACAGTACAGAACCTAAACTCTTTTTCATAATTGTGGTAGGTTTTTAAATGTGCTTATCATAGGAGCAGTAGTCTCTACAAAACTTGACGGGTTATGAGAAATTATCGCTTAGTGTTAATGATCAGGGGCTCAGTTTAAGCTAAAGAGATCTCATTCGCAAACGATTCGTTTTTTCATTGATTACGTTTCATAAAATGAACAAGTAATTACGATTGCATATGATACTGTGATGCCGTTAATGAACAGATTGTGTATATTGAAATTAACATGCATTCACACGTCACAACCAGTCTGCCTGTCAACCCAACAAAGAGAATAATTATCCTAGCAGTATCTGTTCTCCTGTAATCTGTAAAGCGCACAAATAAATACGAGCTATACATACATTTTAAAGAGACAACGTCGACACAAGCTCTACAACCACAAAATAGAGTTTATTCTGGAAAAAGATACAATAGAATAGTTTTGAATAATGCACAGTGCTTTACTGACGTTCATGTCATCCAATTTCTTATTTTTATATATATCCTGCTGAAATGTGTCAGACATTTTGAAAAGGAGAACCATCACGTCTAAAGATAGGTGCATGGGTACCGGTAATGTATGTTATGAATATATGTATTTGATGACCAGAGAATATTGTGACATGTTCAGGATGACTGTAGTCAAAATAGCATTTTTATGCTTATTAATACCATATAAGATTGGAGTTCCGTAGGTATATGTCTAATGCCTACCCGTACCTACACTACTAGAATGGCGCATTTATACTGCCAGATTTGGCCCAAATTTGTTTTTATTATGAAATTCCTAAATGGTTTTATCATAGAATCTCGTTACTTCAAAGCAACGTTATTAATGAATGAAAAAAGGAAACAAAGAGTTGCGCAGTGGATGTATGTCTGGTATTTTCCACGTTTCCTATACCTGCCAGGCAAGAAGTGCTTTGACTCGGCCCTCATCACAACTGCATATAAATCAGAATCACAACTATTTATAACTTAGTTACTGTAGAACTACACAAAGAGACGGACGAGAAGGCAGGGTGAATGTCAATCTCTCAATGGCACCAAAGTCGTACTTTTCACTAATCTATATTGACATTAATTGGTTATATTGAATTCCTGCTGATGTAAACACAAATCGTATAGACTACATTCAACCATATCGCCACCAAAGTATAAGTTCAAAAGAAGCAACATTCTCCTTATCATTTCAAGCTGTTAGAAAGAATACTTCCTCTGACAGACTTGAAGACTTAACAACAGAAAATGAGCTAATATTAAATCATACCATACTCCGAAATCCATACTCATTTGCGTTTCAATTATAGCTATGTCTAATACCAGGTTGACATAAGTCACATTTGACAAACTACTTCGAAATCCGCAATAGAATCACGTCAAGATCAGTGATTATAATCATAATCTGATTATATAAGCACAGGACAGATAGACTGCATTCAACCATACTGCCACAAAAATGTCAACACAGTTCATTACCATCATGTTCATCAACGTTGCAACATAATCATTATCATTACCATCATGCTTATCATCATTTTCATCATCATTATCAGACCTGACCAGTCAACAACATGATACAACGCATGTACCTTGGTAAAGATTAAAGCATTACTCTAATCATAAAAGGTAACAGTGACAATTAAACGTCGCTGAAGATTAGACATCCGGGTAATAAGGTGCAGGTTAGACATCCAGGCAATAAGGTGCAGGTTAGACATCCAGGTAATAAAGTGCGCCATATATGATACATACTAGATATGATTTTGGAACAGTCAGATGTTTAAGGTAGCATCCACTATCTATTACCCTGTCCCATCTGTGGATGCTATCTGAAATACCTGACCGTTTCCATTATCATATCCAGTTGCTTATAAGTAATTAACTGCTTTTTTTAGTTAACATTAAAGCACATCATACTCCAAAATGTATACTCATAAGTAAAATTAAACATCTTTGATACCAGATTTACTCACATTTGACAAATAATCTAAATCATGATTAATTTTATCACCATCATCAACAACAACAACATCATCATCATTATTATTATCATCATCATCATCAGACCTAACCAGTCAACAACAGCATACGCCGTACTTGAAAACGCATACATATGGGTATGAATTAAACTATTATTTTGATATTTCATATCTGATTACTACGTATACAACTCATATATGACAAACACATCCCCAGATCAACAGGTGTCTTCAGTGTTGTGCATTGCACAATTTTACCCACGGGCACAAGCACTGTGCTTTCTTACAATTCCAATAAAATCAAAATCCATCTGTTATACATGACATCACGTTATCTTTTAATGACGCTGTACTGTTTTTTTTTTTCCTTCGGGAATATATGCTGGAGCAAACCAACCTCGTAACGGACAAATATGGTCTGGGACGCGCTTGCTAGCTAGCTAGCCTAAACCAGACCTTCCTACGGGGGTACAGGTGTCTTAGGATTTGGGAGAAAAGGGGAAATCTTGTCAATTTTTCTCCCTATCTCTATAATGACCAGCATAGTCAGTCTGGCAGAGACTAGTTGTATCAGGTTTGATTGATACACAGACATATACTCCGATCCAAATACCAACCTTAATGGGAGTAAATTTTGTATGAAATTCTTCATAGAGTTGGCAATGCATGCGGATTCTTCGCTTTTATTGCCATTCGACATATACATGTACCCACGTCAGCCGCTGAAATATTCAACACCGTGTATTACATTTTCTACGCGTTTTATTCATCAGCTGATAAAACGTCGTGCCTGTATGTTTTGTTTATTATCGTAAGGTTTTGATTGACATTATCCGTGTCTTTAGATCACTTCCTGGCACTCTACGGTAAATCTTACTACTTTATTTGTCATACAAAATATCGAGATACACCAAAACAATATCTATCCGAACGATTAGCCTAGTGCCTCTCCATTGGGCCCATTGACCAGTATAAAGCCTAGTTTTACCACTTCCTGTCGGCCTGGGGGAACTTTTGTGACCTCCAAGTTGACCTTTACACCCTACCAGTCTCCGTAAATAACACAATCTTTCGCTCCCATAATGCCACGCTACTGCATTTAGATGAATGAGCAAGGAGACATGAGACATCAAACGTCCAAACACTGTTACACACTGGAAAAAAACTGCCGTACGCGAAGACAATTATGATAACAAATGGCAAAATTTGGACCTCCTGTGTAATTTCCATAGTATCGTCAAATTTACTGAAATGGGACAACACCCCGCTTCCTCTGTGATATGGTGTTATCCCACCGGTATGGGTTGAAATATTTTGCCTCTCCTGATGTTTCTCCTCCTTCCCCTGCCACATTTTCAAATCAAATCATCTCAGTCATTTTTTTTGGCCAAATGACCTGGTTAGAATTTGGCACATGGGTAAAGTGGACGCGTTTTATCATTATTATATTTCAGCCATACCATATATGGTATGGTGAAATATATTGTATTCGTAATGTTTCTTTCTTTCTTTCTTTCTCCTGTCAAATCTTCAAATCATCTCCGTCGTTCCGGGACCGAATGACCTGAAATTTGGCACAAGAGTAGAGTGGGTCAATACCAAGGTGCTTTTTTCTCGTTTTTTTCATATCTGCCTGTAAAATGATTTTATTGAAGTTTAAAGGTCACGTTTTGACCACAACGGTATATTTTGGCCCCCTGTACCATTGAATTACAATGGAATGACCTTAAATTTGGTGTAGATAGGCATTAGATAGTTGGTAAAATGATCCAAGTAAAATTTTTGGCATGAACCAATTCTAAATTATTAATTTCTGCACTTTTCTGAGGGGAAATTTGTTTTCTTTCGGCCTTCTCCCGTGAACTCCCGTGACCCCAGAGCCCACAGGTGCCAGGTGCCAGCGGTCTGGGGAGAGCGAGAGTTAATTACTTTATGGACGCCAGCCAATCAGCGACGAGAAAGGCGAATGCTAGTTAATATTCATAAGCGGGGCCTTGCAATCCCGTATATACACAAACAGATGCATATTACAGCCTTATAGTGGCCATATGTTACCCTGTGCCCGGTTTGAAATTGTAGTTTGCGAGGATTTGGAGTTCAGACAGTGTCGTTTGAGCGGTAGCGGACGGTACGCGTGCATTGAACGTCAGAATACAAGTCAGAATACAAGTCTGTGTCGATGAATTTACCAACATTCCGCATGGCACTATCAATCATTTTTGGCAGATTTGACTTTGGGGGTTAGTTGAGACAATCGAGAAAATGTTACTTGGCAGAAAACGCGGGAAAATTGGACAGTTTGCGTTTAGTTTTGATACGTAAGTTTGACAGTGGCGAGAATGCATGTATTTTTTCCCAAACAAATGTAGGTACTTCTAACGTTAGTGTTGTTGTTGTTCTTTTTTGACGTAAACTTTGTACATTCAAAGTGTAAGTAACTTTAAACTGCCAGAGTTTGAGCCCAATAAAACACTCTTAGTACCAGAGTATCACCACTGACCTCCAAAAAGAAACCCCCGAACAAGGTAGAAACTCCTATCCTCCAGGTCTCGCACGCTACGAGCAGGAAATTACAACACTCAGACAAGATTACGTCCGATGGCTGATTGCATACAAAGTAAAACAATTTAACAGTGGTATACAGGACATATACTTAACAAAGAATTCGAAGGAAAATGAAATATATAGATTAAGCCAAATCAAGTTAACTTGTTGGTCCTTGGATTTTTCAGAAAAGAAATGAAGCGACAGGGTGGTAAAATTCTTGTAAAAATTCGAGACGTCTCCGTTTACGTAATGGCTCATACAAAACAAGAAGAAGATTGAAGTTTTTAGCTTGAAAAAAACAACAACAACAACACACTCCTACTACACAACACCTGCACCTGCTTGACAATTATTAAAACGTATGCCCTACTTGATTAAAAAAAAGCAATGCAATAATAAATGTACCCACATCACAAGGAGATTATGACGGTACTTAGACCTAGTTATCGAAGTGGAAATTGTTGAATGGCGTCATGTAATTTCATGATGAAAATCTTCTGAATGGAAGATGCGGTTTTTTTTCACTCTCGGAAAAATAGGAGCTGCCGCAATTCTAAAAGCCAATCAGTATAGGCGCTCCTGTGGAAGATTATATTCTTCCATATGGGCCCGGTTCATATTGGGCAAGCTCTGTTTTGACCTGAAATCAATTCACAATATTAGTTCTCTTTTGGGGATAACTTATAGTTAAAATATTGCATTTTTGCGCAGGGGTGACTTGGAACAGTCCAATGTTGCGTGGGAATGGGTATGGCTGAAATATGCTGTATTTGCACCCAAGCAAATGTCGGCCTTTCTAGTTTCCATATATGTCTTTAAAATGATTTTATTGAGGTTTTAAGTCAATTTTTAGACCAACATTTTTTTTTATTTTCCACTGAGAAAAGGTTATCTTTGAAACCATTTGTTAGTTGCAGTGTAAATTTCACTTGGACGATACATTTATAATAAAATGTCTTGACAAGTCTTAGCTGCCTTAGAATATCAGCTGTATGTCATAAAATACGTCCTACGATTGTACTTCGTTTGTAATTACGCTTTGACTGACAGGAATTTACTGATTTAGGGAGCCATGTTGAGCTACTATTCTATAGTTCATGAGAGAATTTGTAAGCAGTGCACAAAGAACGCAGTGGAAAATGAAACATATTTCTTTTGTGAATGTCTCTGAATCGATGCCAAGAAAGAATATTCGAGAGAGTGTCCAAAATCACTCCAAGCTTTTCATTATTTAAAAAACGCAAAATATAGTCTTCCTACTGCCATCATCGAATCATTTCATTTTTAACTTTTTTTTTCTGAGAGGAATTCAAACCCCACAATGGTAATGTAGGTATAGAACCCTATTCCATATACTTTATGTATAGTCAACCACTTATTTTTAGTATGTTTGAATTTAGATTATTGACTTGTAGTCAGCCCACGTTCAATCATTTCTTGTAAGTACGTTAATGTCAGTATTTATTTTGTTCACTGCAATTTACACTATGTGCAAAAATTTTCAATAAAACCTTATTCATCATCTATGATTTTACATCTTACCCTAATCGCTTACAGTTGTTTCCAATAAAGCAGCCTAATATTACCTTTCCTTTATTTAGAAAAATAGGCTGGATATTATTTCAGGTTCTTTGGATCTGTAGAAAGATAAGGTACATCTTGGCATACGCTGTTTCTAGTCAAATGATACCTCACAGCACAGTCTCTGCTTCTATGTATGGAGGCACTTCTGCCATCACATTGGTGTGGATAAGGGGTGGGCTCTTCTTCAGTTTTGGGGGCACTTCAAGGGGACGCTGTGTGCTCAGAGACTTCGTCACGCTTTTATTCGCCTTCTCACGTGGTCCCACGCTGGTCCCCTGCTTCTTCTTGGAGCCACAGAAGGTGGTCTTGACGCAGGCGCGGAAGTCCTCTCCCACCATGGCGTAGATGAAGGGATTGGTGGCGGAGTTGGTGTAGGTGAGTATCAGCGCAGCAACCTAAAGGTGGTATTGTTAACATGACGTCTCAATAAACACGTTTACTTAATATCTAACTGCAGGTGCTAGGTCAAAGTTAAAGAAAGCCCATGGTGCATGAATAAAACCTACCTGAACGCTCTTATTTAAACCGACTGAAGGACGTTATATTCATATCTGGACCTGAACAAATAATAGCCATGCTTAAGACGAAAATTGTGAACATGTCAGAGCTCAAGGGGAATCCGTAAACATAGGCACAGAATCTTAGTATCAGCTTCTCATATGTTTCCTATGATAGTTGTCTTAAAAATCGATTTTTTACAGAAACATTTCATACGCCTAAAGGGAGAAGGTTACTGATAGCGTTCAAGTTATAAAAGGAACGCTTGTATCTTCAGCACTTTTCTAAATGTTTGTGAAATTTATATATGAAATGATATTTCGATCATGGAATGAGTCCTGAAACTGTCTAAAGGCAACGTCCGGCAATTGCACATTTGCTTAAATACCTTTAAGACAACAGACATTTATTGGTAAGCCATACATTGTATTCTTAGTAAAATAAGATAAAAAGTATTTTTAAAAAATGTCATCATGTGGGTTGAACATAAAATAGTTTAGTTTTTATACGACAAATCTCACTGGGATGAGGGGCATACAAACTTAGCCACGTTTCCAATTGAGACTTAATGTGAAGTTTACGAAGAAATCACCTTGGGAATAAACCTCTTTTACAAACTCAGACGCCAATGCCAAATCTGCTCACGAACGTTCGCTACTTTTTCCTTTCGTGAGAGCAGATATAACAATAACGCCGGAGTTACGCTGAGCAGTGGAGGGCTTAAAATTATTACAGTACCACTTGAAATTCTTGGAAATCCTTCTTTTCCTTGAGAATATTGGCTAAATCTTAAGAATTTTTAGGTTAGAAGGAATAGGGAGGGTTTAAACTTTCCCATTTTGGTCAAAATGTGTTCACAGTTCACCAGTTTAGTTGGCGTAAGGAGAGCTTAAGCTGGTGGATCCTGTGGATAGATACAGGTCAGAAAACTGGGGGCAAATTTGAGGTTTCTTTAGTAGCTAGAGTTAGTAGCTTCCTGGATCGGAGTGGGAGCTGATCTTTGACCCCGTTTTCTTCTTTCTGCTGGAGAAATATTTCTGTCTCCGGGAAGGAGGGTCACCTAGCCTCTTGACGGAGTATTCGTGTGTGCAGTGGTGGCCTGTTCGCAGTTGCGTTTCACAATCCCTCAACTGCATCTGTATGTGGCTTGGCATGTCCGTTGTCCGTATGTGCGAGATGGTGCATTTTGACGTTGTTGTTGTCTATACTATATTATAGCTGTTCCTATTTGTAATGTAATATTTCGGAAACCATGATTGTGTTTTAAATTTGGCAGTTATAGTTATGACAGCTTTTAAGCAAGGTTTTGGTATAAGTCGATGTGATGTGTTCTGTGTGCGATATAAACCACAAAAACATCACAACCGACATAAACCATAATTACGTCACAGACTATGTTACCTACGGTCACTTGCAATTGTGGATGTTGTCAGTCTTTTATGGGTCAGCGCTTATTCCGTTACTCCAATCATATTATGTTATTTGATAACGTTGTTTCAGCTTTGCCTGGCGGCCGGAAATATAAATTGTTCAAAACGCGATGAGCATGTAGGTCAAATGAGACTCCAAGCAGATATTTGGCTCCAGCGTCCTAAACTGCATTTTTTTACTATATCTGTGATTATTGTAGTGTTTTTAACAACTATCTGGACGAAGAAGAGCTTGTTTATATGATTAACGAGGAAAGTCATATTTACCGCATTTCATGATATGACGCTCAAAAATGCGATATATATAAGTGAGATAAAGAAGAATATCGATAGATATCAATCAAGCAAATGAGGACCTATTTTTGCATAAATGATACAAAAATACTATGATTCCACAGTGTTAAGAGATGGGAATTTCATTCTTGTCGCATTTGGAAACTAGAGTTCGGCGACCTCATACCTCCATGAAAATTTAGAGCTTTCGTAAATTTCATGCAATTGATTAACACATTAACATAATTTATGCATGGTGTTGTTCATCATTGACTAACGTACACGTCACAATTATAAAATTCCCATTATTAATCATAAAGCGGTTTTGCAACTTTTACATAAATTATGTTCCTCATTACCATATTTGGTATCTGCTTATATTCCACCTATCATAATTAACAAGTGTTACATTTATTGAAGTCCAGTTATTGCAAACAATGGAATTATACAATTTTCTCATTAATTATGCAAATTAAGCCCTCATTTGCATAAGATGCATATCATTATGAACATCTTTGCCCAAGCTACCTACATACCTAAAATGCAGGCAATCCGTCGTTCCTTTCTGCAGTTATCCTCTTTGGAGTGTCTTGACAAAAACACCCCTGCAGTTCCACAATTAAATGTTAGGGGAATGAAACTAGCCCCACTTTGTCATGACGCTAAGAGCTATCTACCACCCAAATGTCTCGACCATATCACGTCCGGGACAAGAGATACATTGACAAAACTGCTATGATAGAATGTTCTCATTAATTATGCAAATGTATTCCTATTTTGCATAATTAGCATTTTATCTTGTACAAAATTGTCTAAGGTACCTACATACCAAAAATCATGCAAATCCGTTATTCCCTTCTTGAGTTATCGTCTTCAGAAGTTTTTGACAAAAATGCCCCTGCTATCCCAAAACTAGACGCTAGGGGGCCCAAACTTATGTCATTTTTTCCTGAACACAAGAGCTATCTAATACTCAAAAATCGTGACCATAGCATGTTCAGAACACCGAGATAGCAAAACCGGAAGTTGCGTTGCAGTACCAAGGGGAGCCGCTATGTGGCCCAAAATCTAATCATTTCCAGCTTTCATCACACCCTACCAACACACCAAGTATGAAACCAATCCATCCAGCCGTTCTTGAGTTATCTTGTTTACACACACACAGACAGACAGACAGACAGACAAACGCTGGGTAAAATATAACCTCCATGACATTTCATGGAGGTAATTAAGAAAGCACATCCATGTTTATCTCGAGTTTAGCGGTCGCCTATATAGCTAGCAACAGTCTCTTCTGGGGAATTTTCTTTAGGAAAAATAACTGTGTTTTAAGGTGCTTCAGCGCTCCTTATTCTAGGTTAACTCTGATGTATTTCCTGTAGATGAGGAGAAATAATGTGGAAACGTACCTTGATCCAGTAGATTGTATCTGTCATTTCCTTCTTCTCGTTCAGCATGAACCAGAGGTTGACGGCGTGGTTGGGAAGCCAGCAGACTGCGAAGACTACCACCACCCCAATCACCAAGCACGCGGTCCGTCTAGTCTGTCAGGCAAATCGACATGACCATTGACATTTTGAACGCAGACTTTATTGGAGTTGATTTTGTAGTTGTAATTGTAATTTTCATAATGATTGTTTTCAATCTGAAGTGACATGACGATTTTACCTTCGTGGAAAAAGCTTATCGGTTTTGGTTGTATAGGAATTTTCACAACTATAACTCAAAATCATTATGATTGATACATATAAATTTGGAGGTGTGTGCACGTGTAGTTGTTTACATAACAAATTCGGCGCATCAAATGCTAACGTGATGAGTGCCCGGGATTTCATATTTATAACTTTTCATAAGTTTTATTTAATGTCTAATGTACATTTTTATCTTGGGTAAGCAACGAATAAAACAGCTCACAGATTGAACTGCGAATGCACGGCGAGGTGCATTGTGGGTTAAAGTCCCCTGAGAGAGACATACAAAGCACGTTTGGACAAATATTAAGTATTGTCCTGACAAGACCTTTTTACAAGTCAGGGACATTCATCTTTCGCATATTGTCCACAATGCATATCATCTTTTCCCGATGTGCACAACTTGTTATCTGCCCATTTTCTTCAGCAGTTTTTCTTATAGCCGCTGTTTCCACGAGTGCAATATTTAAAAGCATTGCAAACTTGTAACGTATGTCTACCAATTTTGGAGTCATTTTCGCTCATTGAATAGCATGCATGTTAGGCATACTTAACAGGTGACGTTCTTAGAGGTTGAGCTTTGAGAGCACCAAATATTCCAAATAACACAATTTCGACACGCACTCAGGTAGTTACAAAACGTAAACGCAATAAGATCATGGCTGTCTAATTTTCTATCATAGTTCCAATGAATAAACGTTAGCCTATGGTAAACAAATACCTTTTCCCCCTGGCTGTCAGGCTGTGTGTTCGGCTGGAAACGGTTGTAGAGGCGGTAGACAATGGCCGAGCACGTGAACAAGAAGACCACCAGTGGGATGAAGTAGATGAACAGCATGGAGTAGATCCTGTAGCCAAGCGCCCAGGCAGCTGACGGGTACTTCGGGCGGCAGACCTTCAGAATCTCTCCATTCCATGGGATGTCCTCTATACGGTAGAACAGAGCTGTCGGCAGGGTCATGAGGAACGAGGCTATGGACGAAAATAAGAGCTCGATTAAAACTGTGACCAGTATTTAGTTAAAACAGGGGGAATGGCGTCTTGCAATCAAAAGCAAGACGCATCCTATCATACATGATTAGTACGTAAAGAGTATCTCAATGGACTGCGGTACGTTGGTGTCGTTGCTGTGTTTTTAAATTGAATGTGTTTTACCCTAGACTTAATCATGGGAATATCATGTGGGTTTTGTTTTCAGAATTGTAAGTAAAAGTTTGACAACAAAACACACAAAGTGTAAAAAGGCGATTTGTTTTTATCGATGACATGCGTTGAGCACTCAAATCACTCGGCCGCTGCGACGCCGCTTAAGTACCTAAGCTTCAGTGAGTTACCCACTTAAGAGACAGGTACCACCTTCTCAAGAAAGTCTTGAACATATCTCTCAAGAGTGCATACCTTGGGGATTTCTGATGTTGCGCTCAATTCAACGCTATCATCTTCGCTGCAGAAGTTCATGCTTTAGGGTTTGTGCATAAGTGTGTATGCTTGTAAATAGACAATATTATTTAGATCAGTCGTGGATACATCTTTCTGTGATGTTGCGTGCGGGTTGAGTCGACAATCTCTTAGAATCCTCTCCAGAGTAGCCAAGCCAACAGAAAGGTGTTGACAAAATGATCATGAAGAAATGATTAGATTATAAGCTCCCTGTAGCTTTCTATTTGCACCACAGCAGGGCATCTGGTTCTGACATCTCGTTTTCTGAGCTTTGCGTGGTCGTTATTTTTAATGGTAGCGTTAGACAGACCTTGAGCTTAAGAATGATAAAGTAGTATACAGTTTTGACTGATGATGTATGAGACTTTCAGGGTGAATAAATCAAGAAGAAATTGACATATGCTAATTAACATACTAAAATTCTAAATTTGCAAGTCAAGAAATAATTTGTGGAATTGATGAGAATATTTCATAGATCTGACATACGGCGTTTTGACATCTAACATATTAGAGGAAAATCAGCTTATATCAATCATTTATAAGCATGCTTCATTAGAAAATACTCTAATACCACACGGAATTTCATACTTGCAGCAGTTGAAAATCAATAGACATAAATCTAGCGAATTCGGACTTCATTTGCATAAACAATGAGAAACGCTGCAATATTGAGAAATGCTGCTTCTTTGGTTAGAAATGTCTTTCATACTTTTGTGTTCTTTGAGTAGAGAGGATATTGAAGAAGACTTTTATGATGTATTCAAATAATGACCAAATGTGATACATGATGATATGAGGACGTTAACCCTTTACGTCAGATATAAAGATTTTAGTAACAGTATGTGTTCGCAAAACTCAATGTATTTTCAATGTTTATGTGGTTGTTTCAATGGGACTGTGAGAGTTGACGTCACACGACTATGAATTAAATCAACGCCGCGTGTAGGCGTAGATAGTTCCCACATATTGAAACGTGTTTTCCATTGTAAGCTATTAGAAGACAGCCGTGGTTTAGGTCGCACATTTTGCTTGACTGAGACGCTTCTAAAAGCATTCTGAAAAGGTGTGTCAATACTCGGCGACCCTGCAGAAAGCCTCATGGAGGAACCGCCGCCATGTGCAGATGAAGTCTTCCTCATCATTATTCATCATTCAGTCCCGTAGCTCAGGTGGCCGTAGTAAGACGTAGTAGTGATGCTTTCGAATTCCTAGATGTCTTCCTAGAACGCCGTTAACTAGGAATTTTGACTATCAACATTTAGACGAATTAGTAGATTGCGCTGCCTTTAGATTAATTAACTGTGGCCCTAAATGCTTGTCCTACATTGCACGATCTTCTGTTTGTGTGTGTGTGTGTGTGTGTGTGTGTGTGTGTGTGTGTGTGTGTGTGTGTGTGTGTGTGTGTGTGTGTGCGTGTGTGTGCGTGTGTGTGTGTGTGTGTGTGTGTGTGTGTGTTTGCGAGGCCCCCTTTCCACTAGATCACGCTGCGCTCTCACCGCGACCTAAACAGGATATATGTATCCTTCGCTTTCACACTGGGTATATCATTCAAAATGTAAAATTGTGACCGAGAATAAGGCCATGTTGATTTGATTATATGGATGACATCCTCTGGGAACTCCAAAACTGATGCGAGCGATCGAATAAAAAAAAAAAGTTTGGCCAAAAAAAAAAGTGCCTTCAGTATGAAATCAAAGTGGCCAGGAAGGTTGAATATAGGACTAAACACACATAGTATGGTATACAAACAGTTAGGTGTAGGGACAAG
This sequence comes from Branchiostoma floridae, assembly GCF_000003815.2. Taxonomy (NCBI): domain Eukaryota; kingdom Metazoa; phylum Chordata; class Leptocardii; order Amphioxiformes; family Branchiostomatidae; genus Branchiostoma; species Branchiostoma floridae. The sequence continues at coordinate 13,508,205 of NC_049980.1, read as the reverse complement.
TACATCATACGGGTGCAAAACATTTGTTTCTTGGACGAATCCGAAAAAACAGACCTTAAAAAATCAGAGGAACAGGTTTAGCCAATTTCAAAATGGACACACTGTGTCGGCTGGCATTTGGGGTCTTACCGCGGGCCCAAAAGACAACAAGAGCGAAGTCAAGTAGAGTTTATAGTCAATTGTACCAACTTGAAGTTTCTACAGTCAAAGGTACAGAGACAGTTAGCCTTTATAACATGGAGATGGGATTTTAAAATGCCAGTGGGAGTCCAATAATCCACCAAACAGATTCCTTTGTAGCAAAATTGACCAATAACCATTGTTTTAAGTATTGCCAGTTCTCAAGTTTCCACAGACAATCAGGTCCAGGTTCGGGTCCGGACCGGGAAATGATCCTCTGGAACTGAATTTTCTGTACTGGTACCTCCCCCTACCAACAATAGATTTTTTTCTTTCTTTCCTTTCACAATCTTATTCTTTGACTTAAGATTTATTTTGGCATTCTATATAGCTATGGCATTGGTTATCTGTTTGCTGATACTTTTTTTTCAATCTACGGAATATTTGTGCTCATTTTACAGCTGTTTTGTACAATTTATTGTGTGGTCGAAAACTTTTCTTTTTTTTTGGAAACGGCCGAAAATTGGTGCGAGCGCGGATGTCATCCATATAATCAAATCAACATGGCCTAAGTGTAAAAATATTAGTTTCTTTTCGATACAACTCGTTGAGTCAAATTTCAGGTCGCAGAGAGAGCGTAGTGAGAGCGCCGTCCTTGTGGAAAGGGGGTATTATGAGTGACTACAAGTTTGATAGATACCTTCCCAGTATAATTTCAGTATTTACCATGATAGCTATATATTTTAAATTCAGTCAACGGAACAGTATGTAGTAAAGATGCAGAGTACCTATCCAGACGGTGATGCTGCCGATGATGGCTACTCGTCTCCTCCGGAAGGTGAGTGACATCATGGGGTGCAGTATGGCACAGTAGCGGTCAAGGCTGAGCAAAGCCAGGGTCAAACAGGTCGCCTGGACAGTCACCTGATTTTTGTATAAGATGGAAAAAAAGAAAATAAGATGGATAAAATGTTCAAATCAATTTCAATAAAAAGAATTGACATTCGTAAAGCAGTCGTATAATAATAGCCAAAATTTTTCATTTTGAGTACAATTAAAACCTAAGAAATAGCACTTAGGCTAACGTCAGATTTGTAAATCGGGGCCCGTATACAAATAGAAATGTATACCTAAATATACACAATAATGCCCAAGACTGTTCTCTCTACGTCCTGTGTAGTCTTTCGTATCATACTTTTCGTTCACGAAAGTTGCCCGACCGGGCCCCGGCTTGAAAATGTGACTATATGACTTGTTTTGTCAAGGGGGTGATCATCTAAGAAACTACCTAAAAGCGTTCGCATTCACCAGATAGTCTTATGTAGAGCTGTCAAAGTGTTCAGGCTTGATTGTACCTGTGGTAAATAAACATTAAGTCCCTGGTGCCAACAGGCAGATAGGACAGCAAGTTCTCATCTATTTTTATCTGCACATATGTAGTAAACAGAGTGATGAATATATCTGTGATATTCAACACAGCAACAGAAACCTGGGATCGAGAGAGAGATAGGCAAAGGACGCTTCAATCTTCTGTACATTAAAGGTGGTATCTCACTGCACTTGGGGCACCGGTGCGGCACTGCGGGATTCGAAAGATTACTCAACGATTTTCTTACGTTTTGTGAATTTTCTTGTCTTCGAAGTCATACATTTACGTATTAAGCAATATCTAGATTATCAAACATTGCGAAATGTAAATGAACCCCGCAGTGCCGCACCTGTGTCGCAGGTGTAGTAAGATACCACCCTAATACTGTCTAGGAATCCTACGCAGAATATTTGCATCACAATGAATCTTCACCTATTTTAAACCTACAAACACATCGTGACAGCTTCTCGTGTCACTCAATGCCAAACCCCCGAGTAGAGAAGTGCGGCATTGTATACCATGTTTACGTTCTGTGCCGGGGAACTACATGGCAACTGAAGGAACGTGCGAGGAATTCTACATTGATGCGATAGAACGCTCATTGATAAAATCAGTCATGTAAAGTGACAACCTTTCATCTTATATTGATACACTTAAGGTGGAATCTCACTGCACTTGGTGCACCGGTGTGGCACTGCGGGGTTCGTTCACTGCGGCACTATCGTGTTATTTTCGCCGATATTTTTTTATAATCTAGATATTGCGTGATACGTAAAAGTTTGACGTAGAAGACAACAAAATACACAAAACGTAAGGAATTTATCTCTTACATTCGTGTCCCCAAGTGAAGCGAGATACAACCTTTATGTCTACGTCTCAATCATATAAATAATGCCCGCGTTTGTAACTCTAGCGAGTTCGTTCCTTTCCTGATGTATATACGAAAGATTACCTGCTGTATGTAGCTGACGAACTTGCACATCGTCTCTCCGAAGACGTAAGACGTCGTCAGGTAGTTGACTGCAGTAAAAGGCACGCAGCACAGCAGGAAGGCCAGGTCTGTCACCGCCAAGTTGACCAGGTAGCAGGTTGTGACGGTCCGCATCTTTTTGAAGAAGGCCACCACATAGATAACTAGTGCGTTACCTGAAACTCCCACCAGGAAAATGATTGCAAAAAAGATTGGTGGGACGTAGTACTTCCAGGAAATTTCCGTTGTGTAGGAGGCACTTTCCGTCCCATTGTAAAGAGTGGAATCGTTCTGTAGCGTCATGTTTACGGACAGGACGTCCATCGAGGCGTCTGGGTAGTTTTTGCAAATCTGCAGTGACATACAAGAACATAACCGATTAATTATTTTATAATTGAAATATATTTAAAAAACTTAAAGATACTTGCACTGTAGAGTACCACAATAAATTTTCGAAAAAAACAACAACATAATGGTGACTTTCTGAGGTGTATCCTTACCGAAGATGGTGACGTTCAAAATTTGAAACCAACCTTCAAAGCCGAGTGAACAGAAATGCTTCAGCTGAGCATAGCAATGAGAAATCCCGACCTTTCCTCTGTGCAAAATATTGATTGTGTTTACAATCTAAACATGACATTACATACAGTGATTGGCATCAGTGCCGCTGTAATCGGTTTAGTTACGCTAGGTTTTACATAAGAAACTGAAAATGTCACAGGCACACCGAAGTTTTCTTTGTTTGTTTTATTGGGATCTTCATTAGTGATGTTGCACCACTATTCTTCCTGGAGTCCATGACAAGTCGTACACAATAAATACACAATAAAATAAAGACGACTTATACATTTGTGAACAGAATGATTGGGTTAGGCACGCAAAACACGTATGCACATAAACCCTCGTTGATTACGCAAATTAGCTATATGTTCAATAAGGCCACAGCAAGTAAATTTTATGGATGACATCAGCGCGCGCATTAATTTTTGCCTGATTTCAGAAAAAAAAAAACAAGATTTTATTTTTCTTCGGAGATGGTCAACATGACGAGAAAGTACCAAAATGGGCAAATATGTTGTGTTGTAGGCTAATGGTTGTACTTGTAGAAGTGACACTAGCCAGGTAGCCATGACTGTAGTTATAGAAGTGAAACTAAACATTTAGTTAGATAGTTGTAAAAGTGGCCCCAATATGGAAGCCATGAGTGTTGTAGCCATGTTGGTAAGTGATGCCAGTCTACAACACTACTGTCACCTTTACTACACTAGTTCACGTCTTGAATACAGAAATGAATGCCTTGTAGGCTGTGATACCATGTTTCGTCGCTTCAATTATTTTTTTTACGTTTATTGCGAATATTTGGAAAATTCAGCCATCTTGTTTTTTTTACCCATCTTGTTTTTTTCGCCCTATCTCACTATTTTTGCTGTCTGCAGAGGATGTCATCCATAAAATTTACTTGCTGTGGCCTAATAAGTAATTTTATTATGTCAGTCATCATTTAGGCTATCTACGTACCAAAAATTATGACAATCCGTCCACACGTTCTTGAATTATTGTCGTCCAAAGTTTGAAACAAAATCGACCTGCAGTTAAACGCTGGGTGTGGGGCAAACTTATAAAACTTACATTCAGCACAAATATCTATCTACCATGAAAATTATGAAAATAGCATATCCAGAACATGTCTCTAAAAGAGGTTTTGCCCAGAAAAGTACACTGATCAAAGCCTGTCATGTGTGAAAAATACATGAGAAGGGTATAATTCAGGGTGCGTGTCAGTGAGTGTGTGAACTTCTCGAAACCAACAACTATGTGTACCATTAAACCCGGGCCGGCGTGACACCGTAGTGAAATAGCTTGCCCTGTGAGTTCTAATTGGGCATTTTCAACAGTATTGCAGTCAGAGCCCTCCGTATGCCTACGCCATTTTTAGAACAATTTCTCACGTCAGCGAGCCCCAACTAATACTTAGTAATCAGCCAGAGTAGACTTACAAGAAAAAAATACGCTAGACTCTCTGGCGATTTTAATTTTAGACGACATTTATATGGTGATCACGAAATTCACCCGAAAGTCAACAGTGCAACGCTGGCTTTCATAACATCTTCACATTTTCGGGTTTCCCATGTTTTGCATGTTTCTTGTTGTCGCGGCAATGGTTGGTATTTGGCTTGGGTAGCTTTATTTGATTTCTATATGAAGATGGCATGGAAAAATTGCAAATATGTTTTGTACCGGTGTCGCTTGTCTGATTCGTTCTCCAGACAATGATGACTGCTCGTGTGGACCTTAAAAACTCTCAGCATCCAGCTTATCAGGAATGCTATATTTTAATATACCGATGCCGCATGCTGTTTCTTGATTTGAGGCCGTGCATGCTCTGCGAATTACAGTTACGACGAATGTTACATGTAAACTTTACACAAGCAAACTTTTTTTTACAAAACACAAGCAGGCGGAAAAAGCAATGTGTTGCACACCATGAGTTATTATAGTTTGTTCCAAATTTTCTATCAATTAAAACATGTATTTATGTTTTTGAATAACAGATTCCCTATATATTAATCATGTTCCTTTTTGATCCATCATAAATTGGATAAAATTCTATGTGAATAACATGAACTATAAACTGAAGAACAAACGGGCAGTTTGGTCAGTTGGGCAATCTTAAATTTGGGAAAAGAATCCAGGAGATATATACATTTCATATGAAAAATTGTGTTTGATTTTAGTTTCTTGGTCTCGTTGGCGCATACGTGACGTAGAGGTAATGTTCTAACGGGCGTGCATACACCTGCACTCCGAGATGAAAGAGAACGAAGGTATAGGGTCGTGGAACTCTCATTAATTGCAGTGCAACAGGTTCCAAGACGCTTTCAGTTTTTTTTAACTAATTCGCTGCTGTCATGGTATCGGGGTGTCAAGATATTCTTCCCATTAAAGTCTAATTTTCTCGGCTTCGTTGAAATGTTGGTACAGAAATGTATTACTATATTACTAAATTCATTTCGAAGCCAGCTTATGTTTCTACTCACAGGAAGATAGACATCCAAACTTGGAGACTTTTGTTTCAGCCTTACCTTCCATACAGGGGCAATAGCAGACATCAGTTGATTATATATATTCAAATCAAATTCAGAACAAACTTCTCCAAATGTTGTAACAAGATTATTGTATGATAAGAACCTATTTTCTGAAATACCTGTTAGAAAAGGGTTTACAACTGACATTTATATTTTGAAAGTTGCTGTTTCACCTCCACCGCCCCTTTGGTGGCCTAAGGTTTGAACCTAAGGTTTGTAGGTAGGTACAATGTAGATTGCCAAGAAGATTGACTCTTTTTTTTTACCTGTTGGTTTGTATTAAGCTGTTCCACGCGTAGCACAGTAGTACCCAGAACAAACTCGATTGCAGGATTATCAACATCATCACATGTGAAAGTACTGGCAGTAACGTTAGTGATAAGGTTGGGGTTCAAGAAAGCAGCGGCGGATCATAGAACTGATGATAACATTCTAATCACAAGTTTTTGATCCAACTTCGTAATATGATGAATTTTTCACTTTTAAAGAACGTCTTTGATTGACAGGATGTTCCTTCATTGGGCATAGTGAGCAAGGACATGTCCAGCTTGACGCCATGGCGTGATCTGATCACTTTTTATGCCCGTAGCTGAGAGGATATTAGATAAGTCTAAGAATAACCGAGATCTAACCTGGCATTATCTGATCACATTTCCTTTCTTTTGATTAGTTACCAGTAGGGATGGGTACAGGTGTGACAGCGATCTCGCCCCCCCGTGATCTCGCCCCCCTACCTCGCCTCCCTTTAGCGATTTCGCCCCCCCCCCCCCAAAAAAAACGGGTTTACATGACATTTTAGAAGTTGATTGGTATAAATCACAAAATGCAGTTTCAGAATGATATAAGTACACGAGTTTGATACATAACTCCTTTCAATATCAACGTAATTACATGGTAATAAGATAGTTGTTTCAGACAAGGAGTGTTGGGTCCCTTGTATTCCCATTATTGCATATACCTGAGTCTTGACATAAGATGTATTTCATTGTATTCACCTGTCCTCAAGCAACCTATATATCTCCAATATGAAGTCTCTACCATGAAGTGACCACAAAAGAAGTATGTAATGTCTTTACTAATTATGCAAATATTAGGTATTAATTAGAATAACGCACATTTTGGTATATGCACCTGGCCAAGGGACATCTTCACCTCTAACATGACTGTTTTTTCTAGTATTTAGGAACTGATGCATTTACCCGTGTTTCTTAAGACTGGTACTTTACCAGTGTTTGTGTAGCATTTAGCAACAGCTATATCAACTTGCGCGTAGATAGTGTTTATAATGAGAAACTATTATTCACGTGTGTTTTTGTTAGTGCTTTGGAAATGTTTGCAGCACAAGAAAGAAAACACTGTGACAAATTGAAAACATATAGCTGACGTATTCCGTACCATAGGCGGTGTTGATTTATACGTTCGCAGTAGCACTGTTTTTATGCCACCTCAGCTGCAAAAAATGTCTTTTTCATTTCAATGTCATGTTTGCACCGAACAATATAGTATCGACTTTCGAGGTATGACATCTTACGGTACGGTAATAAGGTGCCATATAGGTACCAGGTAACACAACATACCAGGTGCAGTATAGTACCAGGTAGCGCACCTGTAATATGTAGTAACCAGCTGCTCTTGGAGGGGGGGGGCGAAAACGCTAAAGGGGGGCGAAAACGCTAGTGATCTCGCCCCCCGGGGGGGCGAGATCGCTGTCACACCTGTACAGAAAATTCAGGTCCAGGTCCGGTTCAGGCCTAGAGGATCAGGTCCAGGTCCGGACCTGAACCTGTATCTAATTCAGTATGTGAAAACTTGTGAATGGATAATTGTCCATTCTGCTACAAAGAAATCTGTTTGGTGGAGTACTTGCGTCCCACTGGCGTTTTGAAAGCCTACAACTTAGTACAAGGCTAATTGCCACCATACGATTGACTGCAAGACTTGGTAGAGATTACTATGAACAGTACTTTACTTCGCTCTTGTTATTTTATTCAATCTGTAATCCCCAAACATGTGAATTTCTGCCGATTAACCTGTTCATTTTGTAATAGGTCTAACATCCGGTCCAACATCCGGTCTACCGAATTTTTACAGGTCCGGTTTTTCTGCACCGGTCCAATAAGAAAAACCGGTTTTGTATCGGTACGGTGTACCGGTACCCAGCCCTAGTTACCAGATTGATTCTCACCAGATTGTGAGTTAAAGAAGAGAGATGTAGAATGATACATATAAGAAGAAAACATCTGTCACGGTGAATGAGTAAGGGCAACCTTATCTAAGCGCAAGCGCACTGTTGACGATGGAGGCGGAACGCCGAGTGAACAATTGAAACACCCTGGGTTCATGTCGGGACTGCCTACAGTGAGACGCAAATAACAAGATTTGGATCTGATTCGAAGAAGCAGAGAAGCATGGCAACGTTAACACCTGGTGATGACTCGAAGGCCATCAAAGTAATGATGAAGAATGCCGCCTACGCGACAGCCACAGAGCACTGGCCCGTCTGAATACACTACTCTGTTTGGGATCGCGATGCATTGATGTGTAAAGGTGGGGTCACACATGCGTATATATTCAAGTCCGTTTGAGGTGCGTATGAAGCTTTTAGTCTCTACCAGGCTCCACAAGTCGCGGGAAAAATAGTACAGATTTGACAAATATAGATACATAACATGCCAGATGAGTTAGCTGAACGGGAAGTATGGTTAGCAACCCAGCTAACTCGTTTGACATGTTAACTGTTTACGTTTGTCCAATTTCTATTATTTTTCCAGCGACCTGTGGAGCCTGGTGGAGGCAAATACTCCCATGCGCGCCTTATACGGACTTGAATATATACGCACGTGTGACCCCACCTTAAGTGCATCTGCGCACAAGGTGTGAGCTAAATGCGGCAAACTCAAACAACGTTTGTATCAATACGTCTTCTTCCTCTTCCAATTGTAGTACCTACCACCCATGCTACCGCCTACCTACACAATCAGCTATCCTTGACAAGCAGCATGTATTCTTCACATCGACAGATGTAACTTTTAAAATCACATGGAAATCCACAGAAGCTCTTCACTGAAAGTGTTGTTTAGAGAATAGTAACTCTAATGCAGTAGACCAGTTTCAAAACCAAAGGTACTAAAACGTATGTAATGACATACAGCCCATACCACCCATGCCCATGGACAATGGCAAAGGATATTCTTTTTGTATAGTACCAAAACTAGATAAAATGTCTCGCACAGAAGCATGAAGGCCCTCTGGTGATTGCAATCCATTTTGAAATGGAAAATATTGTATAAATCACTGCCATGCACGCTGCTGGAAAGGGTGGCAGTTTTGACATTGCGTCGTGGCCATTGTACTGAGAGGTAGGGTAATTTCCCGTACAATGTACGTAGATATTGTACGTAGTATCTTTTTTCTCTGTCAACACTTATTGAAGATCACTGATCAGCATTTAATTTAGCTCTTCAGTGATCTAAGCTGGATAGAGATTAATTCCACTTTCAATTATATGGCCATGTTGATTTCATATAGATGGTATTCGACCGCGCTTTTCGTCCGTTTCCAAGTAAAAAGGTTTTATGATATATTGTAAATCGCATAAATCAGATGCAAAATGAGAAAATATATGCCGCAAGTTGTAAAAAAATATCGAAAGGCAGATGTGATACTGTAGAATACTGTTGTCAATTTCAAAGATAAAGGTGAAGCTATGAAAGAACAAAAATGAAGAATGTATTGTTTGGTCGGGGGTCGGTCGACGTGATTGTTTGGTACATCATACTTCACTTATCCAACCTTCCCATATGTCATATATTCAACCTTCCTGACCACTTGGATTTCATAATCAACGTTAACCCTCAAACACCCGAGTGGGGTCCATTTGGACCCCAGGCGTAAATTTTGAAGAACCATTTGAACATTTTTTATCTGACGAAAAAAAACCTTCCGTGACTTTGTCAGCCAATATCTTCTATACCTTCTCCTAAGTTTTTATGAAGATTGGTACAATACTGTGGAAGCTATAAAGAAAGTCCGTGATCAGTCCGTCTGGGGTCCAAACGGACCCCAGCCAAAAAGTGCAGGTTTTGAAACAAACTTTTGAGTCTAACTCCGTAACTACTTATCCTATCACCACCAAACTTTCAGAGAATAGTAAACATGTAAAAGTAAATCCTCCTTAAAACTTCTGTGTCATCACCATATAATATGACGACATTATGACGTCATTTAGCTTATAAGGGCGGCCATCTTGGATTATGACTAATGAAGTCATGAAATTAGCATAAATTATAAATTTTGAATCATGAAAATAGCATTAAACTTCATAGAATTTAATTGTTGTAAGAAAACATGCATGGTTTACAAAAAAAAACTTGTTGAAATCGAAATTGGAATTTTTTTGCAAAAATATGCCTATCATAATTCCGTTGCCATGGCAACCTAAATAATGATAAATTTACTTTATTGACAAAAATATTTTGCAAACAATATTTTGTGATATATTACCAAGTTTCGTAGCTTTAGCACTAGCCGTTCATGAGTTATTGGACATAAAGGTTGCTGATGGCCTCAAAATTCCCCTCTCTGGTCAGAATGGGTTTAGTGCAAAACATGGTCCTTCTGATCTTTTGCATAAATTATGATAATGAGGTGGAATTAGCAACACCTTAACATGTCAAAATATTCCTCTTACATTGACGAAGCAATGTATGCACAATGATCACCGATAGGAATTGGAAGTGAGATGTTATGAACAAAACATTTTGGGGTCCGTTTGGACCCCACTCATTTTAGTCGCAAAAAAAGGTCGGGTGCTTGAGGGTTAATATGGCCAAACTTTGATCTTATTCACACACTAACATCAGGCTTTAGGATTTCCAAAGAATGTCACCCATGTAATCAAAATCAACATGACCTAAGGGATACAACAGGAAGTACATTAGGCTGCTCTATGAATAATGGCTGAACGAATGCATCGCTGTTGTATTTTGGTGTTGAAATAATGCCTATATCATACTATACCAATTTTTAATTCTAATGAAGTTCTGTTAACACCTGGGTTAGATGCGAAAATTGGTGTTCATTTCCAAAGCTTGAGCATTGGGACCTGTCAAGGATTCGAACCCCGTACCTCCAGGTTCTGAGTCAAGAACGCTGTATATCGTTAACCGCAAGGCTACCGTGCCATAGTTCACAATTCCGTCTTTACTTTTGCTGCAAGTTGTTGCGACCCTCCCATTCAGAACACGAGCTAACAAGGTCTTTTTCTCCATTGTACTAGTGCATCAAGGTATCATAGAAACAAACTCGTCATCTCACACGAGCTATAAGTAGTGAATATGTAATTTCTACATTAATACAATGTAGAAAGTCATTTATTTACGCACTACAGTAAGTTGAAATTACCCCTTAGAATTGCAGAACAATAATCCGTGTGGGGAACTAAAACGTCATGGCACAATACAGACATGTTCATCGTCTGCATGACTTCCTGCATGCAAGTCCTTCATTATATCCTGCCCTCGAGTGAAAAGAGTCTAGTGTTAACGAAGATCGTGATGGCATCTGCCATAATGTCAGATTGTCAATATGCCTGAGGTTTACCTACCTCATTGAATAGCCGATCCTTGGGGGGAACTACCAGTGGACAGTACCATACCTCTCCTAATATAGAACCCATCTAATTAGCACTCAAAATGCTCTTTTCGCCTCGTTTGGGCGTACATGCAGAGAAAAAAAACCAAACCCCCAAAAAATAAAATTACCAGAATGAATAAAGCCAGCCAGTTACATCACAACAATAATGTGTAATAAGTAAGTATCGCATTAAGAGAAACCGCACAAAAAAGCAAAGTCTGTACTACAGTCCTTAGAAGAGGGAACCTTGCTCTGTGCTTTGCTGGGGTATTTCTAATGGCAATACGGTGACTGAAAGAGTCTGCGTCCATACGCTCGCGATTGTTTCATGCCCTCGCGATTGTTGCGATGACATGCACAGGGTACAAAATCTCGATTTCTTGCCCGAACCAGAATTTTAAAAAAATCCCAATAAAGTCTCCTTGATATAACGTTAACGTTATATTCAAAATAAAGATACGCCGCAGAATACCTCTTTATGATATATTTTCTTGGCAGCGAATGTTAGATTTGCAAGACGCAATAGTGTAGTCTCCACAACAATCTGCCATGATAGCATACGCATCCACAATATATGATATAGCAAGACAATTCCAACTTGTTCCCTTTTTGGACGGACGGGCCAAAAAGTGGAAAAATAACGAATAACGCTGCATGTACTTACTGTTGTCGGCTTGGGTCTCTATCGGACACAGGGTCTAGCCATCAGTCTGGCTTACGCAGCTGGAACACTCGCTCCTGTGCGCCTACGGATTGCAACATGGGCCTGCACACATGCTGCGAGCTGTCGGACGGTGAAACTGCGGAAGGACTTCGATTCACGTTGCCATGTCTACAGGGCTCTAGCAACATGGGAGGCCATCAACATCATCATATTCAATTAGAGCCCAATCAGAGGGTTTACGCCGTGCCCAATTGTGAATCACGGACATTTTTACTGTATTTCTTTCTTATACTACGGTTTGCATTTGTAAAAAAAATGATACTGTTTATCAACTAATAAACACAAATCATGCTCATAACTATTCTTTGTGTGTTTAGTTGCCCTTCATACCATACTTATCGTTTCAGAAAGCTGCCCTGCCCCGATTTGGGAAATGTCACCGTTGCATCAGTTAAGCAATATCAAGAAACGTTAGAAATGCAAGTCAAAGCAGAAGAGAAAATGTATTGTTCAACTATGACAGTTTGTGTCTATAATCAGCTTTTCATTTTTTTAAAGTTGTCAACGGCCGTGCTTGGTACTATGTACTTAGTCATTTTTTTTTCATTCATAGCAATATACAATGACAAAGTATATGTACATGTAATTCACATGGGTGCCGTGTCCAAGCAAACTGCTTATCTTAGCTAAGAAAAAAAGTTGCAACACAATCATTGATTGGGCTTAAAATCATTTTTCCAATGTCAGTGTTCCAGGTCAAAAAATGACTTTGATCTCTCTTAATCATCATTGAAGCCCAATAAGATTTAAATAGCAGTACCCTCAGGACAATGGGCGATGTTACGAAACCTTAGACTTGTGATTGTAGTCTGAGCGTTGTTTAATCTAATTATAATCTTGTTTCGAGCTAAAATTTGACTTTCATTTTTTAATTGTGAAAAAAATCTAATTTGTATTTTGAAATTTCGTTCATTTAGCTGCAGCTGCATTAATTCGATTTCGCCCGTGGTACGCCCGGTTCCTGTTCTGTGTGATTCCAAGCATGCATTAATCTGCGCTTACTCCCACCTCCCCCACCCCATCCTTAGCTGTAAGCATTTGCAGCTTGGGTCACGATAAAAAAACGCTTGGCCTTGCTAGCTACCTTGCAGGTGTCAACCCCTTGTTGTTACGCAAAGCTGAGAAAAGGGTCGCAAACCGCTGAAGCTTTCAAAACACGTACGATGATATTGTACAGTGTCACGTACACGTGCACGTTGGCTGTCAGTAGCAAAAATTTGATCACAGCAACTAGATTTTATGGATGACATCTTCAGCAGACTACAAAATAGTGAAATGGGCGGGTAAAAAAGAAGGTGGGTACAAAAAGTTGAGATGGATACACAACTACCAGGACAGGTAATGATGTTGAATACAAGAATAAAAGATCTGTTGCTTGTGACATCATGTTTTGTCACCTCGATTATTGTTTTGTATATATATAAAGGTTTATGATCTCAAAATTTGAAAATGTAGGAATATTTGTTTTGCCCGCTTTGTTTTTTTTCTCGCGCTACCTCACTAAATTTGGAGTCTCTGGAGGATGTCATCCATAAAATTTTCTTGCTGTGACCTTGCTCACACAGAGCACCTTCACTGATAATTTGTAGCGTTCAAATTCAAAGGTTTTCTCTTTGGTTACGATCCAAGCCAAGAAAGCTGCCAAGTCGAAACAAGAAAAGATCAAACTCCAATGCTTGATCAAAGATGGGCTGCACCGACAATGTTGAGAGAACGGCATGGCCATAACTGCCATATCAAGCCAAAAAAATCACAGAACTTTTTGATGGCCATCAAAGGGATCGACATTTAAACTCAAATTTTGTTGAATATTTCAAAGAAACTCGCTAGCGGTTTTGTCTGTCCTTGTCCAGGCCGAAAAATCAAATATGGCGTCGCTTGGAAAAAACAACTAACCCGACTCCAAATATGGCGATAGTGCGAGGTCAATACACACTGTTATGACAAAAATTAAATATCATGAAAAGAAATAAACAGTTGCATATCTTTACAAACATGAAAGCACTATCTAATTTCTATCACAATAGCGAATACCGATTACAGTTTTATGAAATGAGTGACTGTCGAATCTCTCCCGACTGATCCCAACTCATTGGTAACCCATTGCTCACTTCCTTGTATATATCAGCATCATTAGATAAGAGTAGATAATAGGACACTGTCAACGTAAAATGATATTATATATAACGTTATATATATATATCTACATCGAACCTCTTCTGACTAATCCCAACCCAAAAAATCAAGATCATAATAAAATCATCGGACAAATCAATGGACATAATCAAAAAAGTGTCCATTTTAGTTTTCAATCAAACCAAACTATTCTTCTATGTTGTTAAGATCCTCAAGAGATCGGGCCGCGGCTTCAATACGGCTTTTATTATTAGGATTATTCTTTCTTTCTGGCCGGGTGAAGGTCGCGGGCCATCCGCCCACGACCTGTTAGTAGCCACTTTGGTTGGGAATGAGTCATCAAAGATTATTTTTCCACGGCCTTGGGTTGAGTCGTGGATAGGTGATACAGGTTGGGAGTAAGTCAGCAGTGGTAAGGGCATTATACATGGATTAACTTAAAATCATACTGCTGACGTACTCCCGACCACCAGCCGAACAGCCGTGGACCGCACTGAACACCAGCCGACCACTAGCCACCCTATGGCAGACCTTCCGTGTACAGCTGAAGGTTTTGAAAATCTCTAAACATTTGGCGGACGCAGCCGAACACCAGCCGACCACAGTCAACCTAACTTCCTAATCACCCCTAAAGGTGGTATCTCACTGCACTTGGGGCGCCGGTGCGGCACTGCAAGGTTCCTCACTGCGACGCCGTTTTCTTATTTTCGCCTATTTTTTTTCTAATTTAGATATTGCGTAATGCGTAAAAGTATGACTTTTTAAAAAAGACAAAAAAATACATATAACGTAAGAAAATTCGTTCTTTATCTCTGAAATGCGTTGAGTATCTTTCGAACCCCACGGTGCCGCACCAGTGCCCCAAGTGCAGTGAGATTAACCGACGTCGAGGGGAGAGTTCGGGAAGCCATGTTCGGCTCGTTTAGAAATTGAAATGGTAAGTTGTTATCTTATATACTATATATGTACTTTTGTATACGACTCCAAGAAAATTATTATTTGCAAGTTATTATTGATGGTGATCCTCAATATGCAAACAAAGAAATGCTCTCATGCCTCATCGTTCATTGAGAAAACTTAATTGACTCCCTGACGAGAAGTGTCCTTGCTCTCCTTATTAGGACATGGTGGTATACAAAAGTAGAACGCAGACAAGGTTGGAACGTTGTGATAAATAATGGGTATCCTGTCATCCTGTCAGGATATACTATATATATATATACCATCACTAAGAAAGTAAATGTTATGAATGAGGTTTTCATTTCATATTCTTTCAATCATAAAACATGAACATAAAAAGCTAATAAGGGAATGATCAACAACAACATGAAATCGGCAAGACAACCAACAGATGTTTTCGTACTTTGGAGTACTATTTTATGTACTATGGAGTTTCTGCTGTAAAATGATCATAAAGTGTATTGCTTAATATCATGACGCTATGTTTTCGAAATAACATATTTAGCCATGCTCAATAACGAATTAATGGCTCTACATGTGACTGGTAGGTTTGAAACCCAGGTAAATGATATCATTAGGGATAATGTTTGCCTTGCCCCTTGTCTTTGCCGTCTAAAATACAAAATAAAAATATCGCATCAAGTCTTAAAATCAAGCCGGGAACTCTAACTCATACACACATTGCGATGAATCAGTAATATTTGTTAATAATATCAAAAGCACCGACAATCCGACTAGTATTTGGAGCCACACAAGCATGTTGGTAGTTACAGTGATATTCATTCTTGTCCTAAACCAAATAATGTTAGCCCAAGTAAACAAACAAAAATTACACTTAACAATTCATGTTTTTAATCATGGGTTAATGATCCTCCAGGAGGTGTAAATGGTGTCACACTGAGATAAAAATAAGGAAAATACTGTTTCCTACAAAAGATCACAACATACACAATAGCTCAGAATGTTTGTCTCCAGCAGATCATGCATATGATAGCGGGCGAAGTGGGATCGGGGCGCCGACTACCGGAGCAGAGTTGTCCTGCGCTTCCGCTGCGGTGCTATACGCCACGTTGTCGAATGCTGTATGATCTGAACAGTGTTGACAGATGAATATATTTAAGTTAGAATTGCCATAACAAAAGTAAAGAAGGCGACAAATCACATGATTTAGGCTCTAAGTTTTAGATTTCATTATCAGCATTATTTTTTTTACCTTCCATATCATCCCTTCTCTTACTCTTGCGCCCCTGCTTACGACGTTTGCGGATGCAAAGGCACGTTGCCATGACGACAACAATGCAGGCTGTCAACGTCCCGCCTCCCACAGCTACCCACATCACCGGGAATTCGTCTCCTAAAAAGAGTTTTGGATCAGACATTAGTGCATCAGAAGCACAGCAATGTCTGCGAATTCGTCAAACGTCGATGTATTTTAAACCAATTGTAAAGTTGTCTGTCTGTGCCTGGTCATATCAGTCGTACGACGGGCGTACGATCTCAAACTGATGAAGACAGTGTTGTATGTTACGTTTCCTACAATATCACGAGCTGTACTTTTACGGCACACGCTGTCATATATTCTAACTAGAGGTTGTTTGTCATAGTCCTACGACATCGACACCGTACGACTACCTACGGCGCGAATGTGACCCTGCTGTTATACATGCCATATGTGTAGGGAAAGATCAATGCCCTATTATTTTCTTCAGTCCGGATACGACGATAAGAGTCAAGCTGTAACGGTCAGCCTTGAATTTCCTCTACCGCTGGCTAAACGTGCACAACAGCAGAGGCATCAAAGCAAGTTCCGAACGTGGAAGGTGCACACGGCTGCAGTCTGGCACTACACACACTTACAGTAACTCCTCATTCCAAAGTTGACACCGTTATGTGACCGCTGACCGACCAAACACTTGACAGATTGCTCGACATATCTCATAGAACTTTATAAACATTTTGTGTGCTTTGTTGTCTTTTGAATCATACTTTTACATGTCGCATTATATTCCACATATGAAATCAAGGGTCACACATATGATTATGGTCGCCAAGCCAACGCGCCCTCTCAGTTCTAGTAAAGAGGGAGATTGCAAAGCTTCCATGTAAAACCATGAGATCTTACCGGAGGCGATGCAGACCCTTCCGGGGCGTTCAGCCCGGGCAGCGGACTGATCCGTGTACCCCTGCTGACATTGACAGGTGAACGATCCCGCCGTGTTCACACAGACAGCCTCAGTAGGGCAGTCATGACTGTCCGGACGCGAGCACTCGTCAAAGTCTGAATCAAATAGGTGGAAAGGTATAGTTCCATAACACAATGTATTGAAAATTCTACAGTTAAAAAAATATGAATAGATAGATCTATGTCATTTTCGCACTCACAAAACAGTATTGTTCACACTTTTAGTGATTGCATAGGAGGATTTTTTCATAATTAATCGTACCCAACTTTTCTTGTTTACGTCTACTTTTCCGCTATTCGTGGTGTGCTCATAATGCTAAATTAGTAATTTGGAAGTAAAAAAAGTAGAAATTGGACAAATATAGATGCATAACATGCCAGAGAAGTTAGCTGGCCAAGGAGTATGGTTTGCGACTAAGCTAACCCATCTGGCATATTATCTGTCTATATCTGTCCAATTTCTATTATTTTTCCAGCAACCTGGCGACGGACTTGAATATATACGCACGTGTGAACCCACTTTTACTGCAATCGCACGACGTATGTGACCTAGCCCTTACCTGCCAGCTCTACAGAGTCCTTGTCTATGGTCAGGTGTGTACCGTTCTGACTCAACACAGCACCACGGAACGTCGCAGTCATCTGAGCATGACCAACCTGGGCCGATTCCCGGACGTTAAGCCTCATGTCAACCACCACACTGCCACTCCTGAACCCGAGGATAACAACGCCCAGGAACACACCAGACATGTCCGTCTGGAGGAAGAGTTCCTCAATCTGGGGTAACATGTATGTACAACTCCAATGACTCAAATATAATTTCCAATTATATAATCATACTTGCATACCAATATGCTTCTTCCAGCACCTTCATAAGTTTGTTCATGTTTTAAACTACACATGCATAGCGAGAAGTATTGTCAGGTAATATGTCAGGGGAAGGCCCTTAACGTGTTTTGTTTATGTCTCAGGGGCCTTCAACTTTTGGCAAATTATTCACAATGCTTCGCACGCGCACTTAAATCTGTGAACATGCTATGTTTCCATAAGGATCCCAAAACCAAAATAAGGGTTCTGCATTTGTTATCATTGTGCATTTGATACGGATTGTGGGTTGGAAAAAATTATTGAAGCTACAGAAAATAATATCAGCATCAAAGACTCTTACCGTCTGGGTGACCTCGGCTACCAAGGTGATGAACGCTTGGCTCTGTTTGTCCTCTAGATCTTCAGAAAACGTCCTGGCTTGCAGACGGATGGAGAATTCATACACCTGGCTCACTGTAATAGCAATTAAGTACGAGGGGCATTCAATAAGTAATGTCCCTGACCCATTTCCCATAGCAGGAGATTAATGAAACTTGGCACAGTTATTAGTCTTTCTCTACATAGAAACCACCCAGAGTTATGCATTTCTCCCATCATTTGATGTAGCTCTGGACACCGTTCTTGTAGGACATCCCAGGTTGGTCCTCCGACAGATGCCTCATCAATGGCAGAAGAGGGACGACCAGGTCTGGGAGCTGTTTCCACAGACTTCCGGCCTTGTTTGAATTCAGGATGCCAGCGTTTTACAAGGTCATATGATGGGG
The DNA here is from genome assembly GCF_000003815.2 of Branchiostoma floridae. Lineage (NCBI taxonomy): Eukaryota > Metazoa > Chordata > Leptocardii > Amphioxiformes > Branchiostomatidae > Branchiostoma > Branchiostoma floridae. Next base: position 13,489,432 of record NC_049980.1, on the reverse strand, counting down.
CATCATCACCATAAGTTTTTTTCATTTCATCAAAAGTCCCTTTTGGTGTGCGTCCTTTCAAATACAAAAACCGGATCACTGCGCGACACTAAACTTGCTCCATTCCTGGTCCATTTCGCACCTGACTCAGTTCAAACACCAGTAAATCAGTAACCATAATTAGTTCAGAGCTGTATTTTGCAACATAACCCATAGAGATATGACTCATTACACATGCAACATTTCATCTAGATCAGACAACTGGCAGTGGGTCAGGGGCATTACTTATTGAATGCCCCTCGTAGTACCATTATATCATCAAATTTTCATTGTCTTTCTCGCATGTCTCATACTGTATACAATAGTTGAACTTCGTGTTTCGTTGAAGTAAACATACTAATTTCGGTGTAGAGAAAGAAACAACCAATTTGTGCTTCAAAACAATAGAGTTTCCAAATGATTGGATTTTTTTACCTTCACATCTCCCGTTGAATTCCACGAATCCAGGCCTGCACTCACACACGTAACTTCCTGCAGTGTTTCTGCAACGACGATTGTTACTGACGTCACAGCTAATGATACTGCACCAGTCGAAATCATTCTCTGAAAGTGACACAGTGACACAGTCATTTGTCTTTCTCGGAGTCAATAAAACGCATATGCTATGAAGTGAAGACATTTGAAGTGTTACATGGTTCTTTTTCATTACATGCAGAACCCGATCCAGGTGCTATTTCTAACTCGATCTAAGTGTAGCATTGGGCATATGACTGCGATGTACACAGCACGTGACTTGATGTAAACAACCATGGGATACTGTACACAATATCTTACATCTTATGGGGCCAGTTTATCACAGCTACTCACCAAAGTTACTGCTACTTGACAAATGACACACATGTTGATAGTTACATTTTGACCGAAGAGACTTAGAGAAAAAAAATACCTTCGCAGTGGACACCATTGCCGACCCAACCTTCCTCACAGACGCAGGATTTTGTGGCACCGCTGCACACCGCGTGTTCGTGGCAGTCCGTTGGACACACTGCGCAATAATCATTGACGTAATAAGTCCAATATTCACAAAATTACAAAGACGAAAATGTATAGTTGGTATTAGATGTTCGTCCAAAATGAATATGACAAAATGAATATGAAAAAAATAAATATAACAAAAGATATTTGACATGCTACGTTACCATTGATGAAGCATAATATATAAGCCTGTGCATGGTCCCAACTGCGCATGTGCTGTGAGATGAATTGTGGGTAATGTGTCAAAGGCGAAAGCCCAGTATCTTGTCTGAATCATGCTCGATAAATGTCCAGAAGTGTTGTATTGGGAACCTTTCACTTCAACATATTACCAACAATGCAACTTGCTGCGCATCCGCATTTGGGGCCTCGAGCAGGCTTATTTTGTACCAGGTGGGGCAGGCGTAGTTTCCTCAGGAACGAGGACGATCGGCCCCTGCACCACGGCTGCCCGCCGCTGCATCCCTGCCGACACCTCGCGCCTGCGCCGTGACGGCCGAGCCTCACATCCCCTCGAGCAGCGGGAGTCCGGGCTATCCGCCAGGCACACCATGACGTCACAGTGAATGTACACCTGTGTGCAACAGGGTTAATGCTCTTCTAATTGAAACAGTATAACTGTCCGTGTTACTGTATAGAAATAGTGTTACTTTTCAAATAGCATCCTTCCTCCAGATAAAACAGTTCTTTCCACATACTTTTAGCCAAGTTTTAACATCTAGATGATGTATCGGTGACCACCTGTCTCCTACCCCTGGGTAATACTTAAGCGCCTTACTTCGCACTGGAGCTAGGATTTTGCTGCAAAGACTGTGGTCAGGAACATGACGGGGGTAGATTGTCGTAACCATACAGTCACCTTAACTAACGAGTGCATCTGTTTACATCTTTTCTCATGCCCGTGGAATATCTCTACTAACTGCATCAATTAGTATCTAATATCAAAATCTAAATCAATATAGACATAATAAAGACATAATGCGATCGAAAAGACAACATTATGATAGCATCTTTAGCGTCGACAGATATTGGGAAAAAACATACATGGAGAACACTCACCATTGTTTCATTGATGAACCTGAAAGCCCTGATGGCATATCGACGGGAGATCGGGTCTGACGTTTCGAACTCTTCAAGTGTATCATCTTCTTCACATCTGTGAAAATAAAGTACATGTACTTTACAAGTCACGTTGAATATGCGCATTCTTTTAAAAAAACAGATAGATTAAGGTATCAACACAACAATGATAAAGGTGACTTTCTAAACAAAAGAACAGAACGTTGCTCCTCACCCATCCCGAATAATGAAGTACTGCTTGGCATCATCATGGTTGGAGGTTGGTGTCGCCTTGCAGTTTTCGACAAACAACACAACTCCGGAGACTTCAGAAGCCACCGCCACGCCGAAGTGCAACATGTGGTTCACTGTAACCTGTCGAGAGACGCAACAGAATTTTTTTACCCCCATGAAAAATTGAGGCAATTCTTTTGTCGTATCTGTCTGTGTGTTTTCATGTCTGTCTGTGTGTCTGTGTGCATGCCTGTCTTATTTATGGTTAGGATACTAGTACCTCACGTACTAATGAATGTAATGTAATGATATTTGGTATGTGTTGTCTTGATAAGGAAAAGATCAAGTTAAAGTATGGGCCTCCTGGTTGCTATTCTTGGTATCGCAGTAGAACTGCTGTTGTTTTTTTCGCTCTTTTGTACAGGGTATGCTGTGATCTACATTGTAGTTTCACAATGCAGACAGTTTGATATTTTTGTAAAATGTTTGCTCGGACATTGTTTTATTTAAACACCACATCATACTGTATATTCGGGGTATCGTGTAACGATGCATTGATGTACAATACTCTAGACACAATTTGAAGCAACGTCTTACCTTAACAGGAAATTCATTCTGTTCAAACGGCCGTAGAAATGCCTCGGAGTGGTACAGGTTCATGCTGAATGTAAAGGACCCGTTCCCACTCGGTATTGTCACACTGAATTAAAAAGAAATTGTTATCATTGATTATTTCACACTAAAAATCACACTAAGAATTAAATCATCATTATATTGGCATAACCTATAAAGCATATAAGACAAATTGGTCAGTGAAAGAACATAATATTTACTTTGGCAATGGGATCGGGAACAGGATCGGTCCCACGCCGACGATGTCCTGTCGGACGTAATCACATCGGAAGGGCCAGCGCAGCTCCAGGTTCCTGATGATGACGCCGTCTGTCACAGGAGCGCCGGACACCACCTCGTTTGTGAAGGATATTTTGGAGGTGTCGGTCCCGTCCTACAGATAGAAAATATGAGCGTTTGGTTGTCACTTTAGAGAAAAGTATGAAATTGGTTTGCTAACACCCCCTTTTCACTTGAGAATTTGACACCTGAGCAACAAAAGATCCTTATGGAGTTGTACAAATGTATTTTGTTTTTCTGTTTTTTGTCTTTTAATTTGTAATTTTATATACTATTTTGAATATAAAGTTAGCGGTCAACGATTACTGTCTAGTAGTTACTGTCTGTTTAAGAACATTTGTAGCATACGGGTTTAGTTCAATCTTTCTGTAGGGATCCATAATAAAAAAATCAAACTGTGTCACACATACTTGAGCCGTGGTCCCACATCCGTTCAGCGGTGCCGTCAGCGTCACGTGCGTACTGTTGACGTCTGCACGGCAGCTGGAGTCACGCAGGCGCACAGTGTCCACGTCGACGCCGACGAGCACCTCCCTCATGAACACCACGCGCATGTAGGACGTGTCGCACGTCAGAGATCCACGTCCGGTCTCTGGTAGAGAAAGTTGGTTACAACAATAATTTCAAACTTTAAAAAAACTACTATCGTATCTGACAATATTAAAGATGATTGCATGTTGTAACTATTGATGATAGTAGTTTGTTTCATATCAGTTTTAACAGCACATATTTGTACTTTGTGTAATACTAGTAGTTGTTGCCATGCTTCGTTCCATGTACAATTGTTGTGCAATAAAAAAGTTCTTATTCTATCATATGTCCAACGTCTTGTGACAAAGACAATCGTATAATTGAAAAGTTTATGTTTTTTCCAACACCAACACCAATAACTGAGAATTCTTAAATGCTAACAATCACAATAAAAAGGCCCCACACTGTGTCAAACTGTCTCACCCGTCGATGCTATGATGGTGACCCCAGCACTCTCTCCGTGCAATCCGATGGCTACAAGCGTGATCCTGTACTGAACCCCAGGCAGCAGTCCTGTAACGGTAGCTGAGGTGTCCTGGGGAC